>NC_085866.1:40619142-40771642 GCF_034702125.1 Engraulis encrasicolus | reverse complement strand
TAGTGTGTTTTTACGTATGCAAAACAAGAATTCGTAGTGTCGTAGTGTAGTGTGCACTGCAAATCTACCAGCAAGACAAATTCACAGATACAGGGATTTTGCAGTACCGGTACAATACATACTAGATTTTAAAGCCTTGGGATGCATGTCTGAAGGAATGTCTTTCTGTTCTCCTCTTTGTAGTGTTAACATGTGAAAGTAGTGCAGTGTGCATTGCAGAGGTTTTTGTAGGGCAACCCTATAAGCTGGAGGTCAATTGACATTAGCTACACTAAACCATCATGTTTTTCCTTGACACAGAAAGCGGACTCTGGTTAAAAAGGAACACACATGTTTCTAGAGGATAACGACTATACACTGTACAGTGAATCACGGTTCAAAGAGACATATTTAACCTTGTAACGGAGGTGAGTGCTTCGGCGTGACTGGAAACTTGTGGGCCAATTTGATATGCATGTGCTTGTAAGACGAGCGTGATAACCTTTTACTGACTTGTCTACTGACCTGTTTTGTATGAAGACAACATCAACAAGCAACTGTACAGCGCTAATGAAGAAGTCGGACTAAACCCCCCCCACCCCACCCCTCTTCCATTGCCCCCTCAAAGGCTCTTCCCCGTTGGAAAGAAATATGACCACATACTGTATGCTCTATTAGTGTCTAGACCCGCTGGAACTACTAATAAACCATTTATTATAACCTTACCGTGTCTTACAGTTAAGTTTGGATAAGGTGATCAATTGGTAAACCAATTATATAATAAATTGGGAAAAATGTATCCCACCAAAATAAACCTGACGTTCAGCATTGCAGCCTTTTACTGTGTCTGAGAGTGGAATATCCAAACACTAGTTTAACATATTACATAAATAAAAGTATTTTGGTAAACCATAAATTAAGTACAGCAAAACCACAACATATGAGACTTTTCCATAGCAAAGAGCTAATGTGAGCTGGCTGGCTGGCTGGCTCTGCATTACGAGGCGCTGTGCTGATGATTCATTCTGGGTGGGCACGGTGAATCACTGACATCAAAACACACGTCACAGAGCCGACAGTGCCAAAGCCTGCCCAATCGGACTAGACTACCTCAATGATGACTTCCCAGCGCTCTCTCAGGAAGTGCACTTATTCACGATTAATGAGGTACACTCACAAATATAAAGTCTGTAGTGGACTCATCCGTAGATCTGCATCCAGATTGCAGTGTCTATGACTAGTTGAAATGGATCACAGCACAAACACCCATCACAAACCCATCACAAACACCCATCAGAATCTATATCAAGGTCTCACAATCACCAATAAAGAAGAGATTTTAAATAAAGCTTCATTGCATACTTGACTGGCTTGTCACAGAGTTTTATTTCTATGCCGTGATGACAGGCCAGATATCGTCCTACACCCTTCCCAGGATATGCTCTCAACGCTAGCTACATCATAGCTTAAACACACGCACACGCACACGCGCTCACTCACACGCACACACACACACACACACACACGCACACACGCACACAGGCAGCCAGGGGAGTAGAGTGGAGTGGCTTCAAAATGGACCAGCTCAGCATTCCTGACACACAGAGCAGCAGAGGTCCTGAAGCAAAACCAAATCCCCTCCTGCTCCCCCTCCTCCTCCTCCTCCCTCTTCACAAAGAGGGGAGCAGGCTTCAGAGGATCCTTTTCACACCCCTTTAACGTCAAACTGGATATTTTCACCCTTTCTTCGTTCCCATCCACTGCTTCCCATACTTATACCAGGCTTTGAGGCCTGCTGTGCTAATAACATTGCACACACTATGCAAGAATGTGCGGGTTTGAGTTTTGCAGCTAAAAACTAACTGACCTGAAAAAGTGGTCTAGCAACAAAGCTCTTGGGTCTTAAAGGGTCTTAAACTATTTGGGTATGATGAAGAGAGAGAGAGAGAGGAGAGAGACTTACTGGTGGTTTTCCCTTGCATCTGAATGATGCAGTTTGAGTCTTTACTGGTCTCCCTCGTGTTGAAGGGGCGGACTCTCACCGCCACTTTCACGGAGGCCCCAGACATGGTTGCGGCTGTGGGGGTTTCACGCCCGACTTATTCCACTTATTCTCTCTTCCTGGGACATAAAAAGAGACACAAAAAAATCATGTCAGATTTTACCACAAATTCACTTCAAAGTTTGAATAGGCTTCATGGTAAACACACACACACACACACACACACACACACACACACACACACACACACACACACACACACACACACACACACACACACACACACACACACACACACACACACAAATCTTGTCGGATTGTTTTCATTCATTGCCATTTCAATAGCTATGGCTATATCATGGCCAATACAGATGAAAAAACATTCATAATACATTTTCAAAACAAAGTTTTACAATATCCTCTGCCATCCCTGTATCCACTTGTGCATTCCAGCTTGATCATATTATAGTGGATCTATCTAGGCGGAATGTAACTTCATGTCACTAAATTAATGTTGGCACAGGCGCCTATAATTGCACACAGGTGTCAGGGAATTGTCATATCAGAACATCCGGGAAGGGATGATGGCACACACACACACACACACACACACACACACACACACACACACACACACACACACACACACACACACACACACACACACACACACACACACACACACACAGAGAATAAATGAAAATAGCCCTCCCTCACTGAACCTAGCCTGATTATCATGACTTCACCAGTGATGCAGTATTATTTTCTTGGGCACACATAAGGTCTCTATTACTGATAGGCAGAGTAGGCCTATGCATTCTTTTCTAGTAGGCCTGCATGTGTACTGCTGGCTCGCCACCCAGTTGTTGTAAACATGGCTGCCGCCAACCTGCGTCAGGCTGGGATGGGCCGCATCTGGACTGGTAAATAAACCACTGCGAGGAGCAAGCCCAGTTGCCCAGACCAAGTTGTGGCTATGTCTGATATTACTGGTGAGCGAACACAGATGGACTATTGTTCTTATTCCACAAAAAAATATCCTGTATGCATAACTCACTGTGGTGATATACTCACAATGAAAAACAAAGTGGGAAATCCCTTTAACACAGAGAGAAGGCCCAAATCACAATAAATATGGCGCACAATTTACGCAAAACTCTCGTGATAACCGTCCTAAAAAGGGATGTTGTGATCCAGTGCCCTTGTAGCAGCAACCTAGCCATTCCCTCTCTGAAGCATACGCCCATGAAATTCAATCCGACTTCTTTGGGCAGGGAAACTGCTAGCTGCTACCCAGTAGCAGACACAATAACTCCCAGATAGGCCTATGTCTTCGCAATAAGTAATGTATTAGATGAATATCTAATTACAAACGTGTCAAAGGTGTTACTGCCATAATTACAGGCCTATGTTTAACCGTTGCAATATCACATTGCCTCCGTAACCTACAGATGTTGGGAGGAAACCGGTGGGATACAGTGTCGCGCGCTGTGGCACAAAATAGAAGCTACAACGTTGCAACTTCATCCGCCGGTAATTTTCTAACAAATGCCGATACCCAAAAGACAGCTTGGCCACTGCAGCACCATCACCATCACATAAAGATGGAAATGTAATAAGGTAGGGGCTGTGATGTCGTCTTCGCATTAAGTATGCTTTTCCATCATATTTAACAACATTCGAAATGTCTTCATCACCAGCCACAATAACACATCTTTGCAAATCAGACGAGCATTCGAATCTAAAACATTTTCGGATACATTTTAATCCTACCTCGGATGGAACGACAAAAGAAAAACAATTTTAGCTAACATCGCTTATCCCACAGAGACGAATATGGTTCCATGCATTTGGCCCAAAACACCGCCCTGCCATCTTGCATAGCCCACAATACCGCAATGTAAATATAGTTAGCAGACCTCAATAGCCTAATAGTCCATTGTCAAAAGAAGTACTTCTGTCTAAATTCTTTATATGCAAAGCGCTAGGCCCAGAGATTACTCACCTTCGAAGATCCACGCGAAAGGACTAGAACACCATAGGAAACCAGCAGGATTTGCAGGCTAATGACGTTTAGATCAATAATCAGAATACGGTGACAGAAAAATATTTTACAGTTCCGTATATGTCACATAAACCCATTATAGCAATGCTTCATTCTCCACCACAAGGGCTTCCACTGCATTCGGTGCTATCTGTCCGATGTTATTTTCCTAGCGAGATGACTAACGTTGCTGCTGGATAGGTTCGCTAGCTCGCTTCGGAGATGGTTGAATGCCTTGATTTACTGAAAAGATTACGTCAACTCTCGCTTCTCCCCCGTGACTGTCAGCCAGGGAAACCAATTGTATTGGACTTCTCTTTGAGTGGTGTAGTCTTTGCCCAATGACTACCTTCAAAGTACATGAAGGGCTGGTACTGTTGTCGTGACGCAATACTGCAGGATTTCTTACGGCCCTCGCATCAACCTTCTGCTGGGTTGCCTGCACTGTGAAAATACGCCACCTGGCTGGACGTTGGATGAAGTGTATCTGTATCATATTGGACAATTTACCCATGTGGTGAGTTTAAAACCTTTCTTAGTTTATTAACTTTTAAAATACATTTGGAGATAATTTTAAAAAGGGCATAAGCTATTACACATGCTACCTATACCTCAGCCAGGTGCAAGGCATGCCCATCTTTCTGTAGAGCCTTATTTTCTGTCACGTGCATTATTGAGATATTGAAGACTTGTCAAGACTGGCAAAACCAAAAGCAGAAATTCTGAACGTGAGACTGTTTATTTATTCACAGAGATATAGATCCCCACACCACTCAATGTTTTAAAAAGCAAGCATGACACTCGAGTGGCAAGTCTGTGTGCATCACCATTTATTACAGTTCAAAATCCTGAATCCACAAAAAAAAGTTGTAGCAAAGGAAGCAAAGTCCTGTACATTTTAACTTTTGTAATCTCTTTTTCTTTTAAATAAAATTGGGGGAGGGGAGGGTTGGGCTGGGGTGGAGTGGGGGTGGAAAAAGGACTCGGCCATAGCTCACAACAGATTTCAACAACCAAGCAATTTTGATGGACAGCTGGATCTGATGAACCATTTCAGCGTGGGCACAGAAATCACTGACAAGTCCTTTAGAGAGAGACATCTGGCGCAAAAAAGCACCCATCACTGAAAGTTGGCCATGCTGTGTGAAAGGAAAGCCGTCGCGCTCCGATGATGAGGTCCTGGGACTTGGTGCTCCAGCACCACTGGCATTGGATAACTGTATACCGGAGATGTCAGCCCCGTCAGTCAACAGTCATCAAGCATGCCGACATTGAAGTTAACCGGGAGAAACATTCAGTACCACACACATTGTCTGTTGCTCACTCCCGCAAGATCCAAACTGACCATTCATTTCAAAATGCCACCAAATCAAATTCAACCCTACTTTTGGTGCAACAGTCAGCTCCCCTTAGGCAGTTGATAAAAAATGAAAAGAAAAAAACATTTTACATACACCATGTCCAACTTTCCAAATATCATCATCAGCAGAGAAGAATGCATGGCCAGTTACATTAGGAACCAAAAACCGCCTGACAGTGGAAACATTAAAATTGCATTTTCCAGACATCTTTTTTTTTCTCCCCCATTCTTTGTTTTTACCTCTGGTTGAATGTGGAAAGCAATGCAGAGGCAAACAGGCATCAGAGATCTATTGACCCTATTCAAAAAGTTCAGTGTTTTTATTTCTTTACCTTATTAAAATCCATCAAAATGTATGAAGGGAGTCTTTTTTTATACTTTCAATAGACCAATTGTAAATGTGTCGTCAGAACGCCAAGCTTATCCAATTTAGAACCAATTTATCTTTCCCAAAAACCTCTGCAACCCTGCTTATTTTTGTCTTTTTTTCTTCAATTAAATATATGTATATATGTTGCTATATATATACAACGGCATCAGTAAACCCTTTTGTTTTAAAAGTCTACATTTTTAATTATGCTTCATTTTTAGACCCAAGAGCCTAAAAGACAATGGCTCAACAAGGGACAAAAAAAAATTAAAAAATAAAGGGGAAGGAAATTAAATCAGGATATTTTGTCTTTTTTACTGTTCTTTTTTTCTCTATCTCTCTTTCTCTCTCTCCTTCCTTCCATCTGTGTGTCTGTGTCATTCATAGCTTGGTGTTGAATTCTGGCATGGAGAGAGCTCTCCCTTACTGATGGACACATGTGGTTGACGACTAAGACATTCTGCCTCCTCCCTGCTTCTCTCTCATCCAGGCCTGGATGCGCTCTTTCAGCTCTGGCACTATAGAGACAAAAAACAAAACAAAAGGAACATGTTGAAAACACATATGGCCTTTGTTATTGTACAGTGATTATGGACTATGTAAGTTAGTACGTCTACAATAGAACGTCTACAATAGCACGTCGACACAATAGAAACACCTCCTAACAAAGTTATGGTTCAGTAGAAGCGTAAACCATCAAGTTTCACTCATTATAAGAATATTTTTAATGTGTGTGTGTGTTGCTTACCAGACTCCAGCATGCTCTCGGTGAGGTGCTGTCGGTTGAAGGGGTCAGTGGGGGAGTTGAGGAGGTGACGCAGGATGATGGAACGGTCCATGATGCAGCCCGATGGTAGAATCACTGGGTCAGTCATCAGCGTGTCCATCAGAGGGTCTAACACACACACATTAAAAAAAAAACATTAATTTGGATCAACACTTTGACAGAATTACAGATCCAAACCACTAGATGGAAAATCTACCCATTATGACAGAGGTTGAGCAATATCTTATCAGTCTCTTTGCACTTGTGGTCCTTTCTATCAATCATCATGGGGGCGAACTGCACCTCCACAAAAAGCGAAAGTGCAGGACCCACACCAACACTGAAACTGAGAAGAATGGCTCCTAGATTTTATGCTTTCAGCATTTCAATGGGCCGAAGCACAAAACCTAATCAAAAAACAAAAATGAGGCAAAATACAAAATTTATTTACAATCTAAACTCAATTTTGACAGAAATTTGTAGGAACCTTGCCATTTGCCTTTGCAGGGCCGTGTAACATACAAATATATGCATGTAGGTGAATGTGTATGTATTTATAAGACATGGCAAACATAGCCCAGGACAGGAGTGCTTTCCAGTGTGTCTACCATGGCAGCGCGGGTGTCTGGCCTTATTTTCAGGTGTGAGGGTATAAATAGATGCTGTGCTGGCTGTGTGAAGGCGAGGATCCGGACTCTCTGTTCTAACACCTTCCATTCAGGTCGAACTGAACACAAAATGATTCCCACCCTGTTCCAGTCAGTGAGAGGACACTATATACTCACACTACCGGTATTTAGTTTAGTGCACCATCTTCTGGACACTGTCCTTTAGTTTAAGTGAGATCGGTTTTAAAAAATACCCCTTGACGTGTATCCAGCGTTCCCTTCATAGTTTTCGTTAGTCAAAGTGGAGAAACGTGATAATGATCATTGGACAGGCTATGTTGTGCAGTTACATGTGATATTAAAAAACCCTCTAAGAACACATTTTTGGTGAAGCAATTTTAGAAATTACATGCACAACACAAGATAGCTTTGTTGTCAAGGTGGCCATCTTAACAGTGAAAGTGCTGGGGGAAACCCTGGTATTGCGTATGTACATGATGTATCCTCCTTTTCCAGTCTAGTATGACCTAATTCTTCACCTTATCCAAGCTCCCACAGCAAGGGAGTATACAATGGAGTTCACAAGTAATACTCAGGATCACCAGTACTGTTTCAGTCTGGAATTTGTGCATTTTGTTTTCCAGTCAAACCAAAGCAGTAGTGAGGATTAAGGTCAAACCAGTGATAATCCAAAACCAGGGGACAGGGGAATTTGTAGTGTAGATGTTCCTGTGGTATGGCAACGATTCTACGTAAACCCTACTGTCTAAAGTGTGACTCCTTTTTTTTAAAAGTATTTTCTGGGGCTTTTTGGCCTTTTTTTTATTACAGGACAGCATGAGAGATGACAGGAAACGATTGGGAGACAGAGATGGGGCAGGGCCGGGAAATGACCCCGGTCGGATTCAAACCGGGGTCCCCGTGGGCATGCAAGCCCAAATGTGGGGGGCTTAGCGCCATGCGCCACAGCGCCCCCACCTAAAGTGTGATTCCATCACTGCACGTTGAAGTGTGTGTTACGTATGTTAGTAATAGAGAACTGGTGAGAGGATGAAAGCGCAAGAGATAGTCTTAGAGGTGAGTGAGTGTTAGAGGGCTTGAGAGATGACTTGAGTCTTTTCCAACCTTTGAACTCATCGGGGGCATCACTGTAGTCCATCTCCGACTGGGAGTTCTTGGCCACAATCTCCTCCACCTTCTCAGAGAGCAGCTTGAACTTCTCAATGGCGATGGTGGACTTGATGCCAGCCTTGCGCATCTTGGAGATCACCTCTTCAAACAGCTCCCTGCTATACGATCTCTGGAAAAGGAGAAGAAAACATAGATGATTGATTAAGAATCTGGAGAGATGGGTACTGTGGCGCAGCATGGCACCAATACACTGTACCATAAATGGACACTGCATGTGCATGGGGATTGGGGACCCAAGCTCAAATTCAACCTTCAACTCTCTTCCAGTAAATTCTTCACCATCTATCCTAAAATACAGGCAAAACGGCCATTAAAACAGAAAATCTGGATGGATATGGGTGGCAGGGCAGACAAGGACAAGGACATGAACAGGAACAGTGTGTGTGTGTGTGTGTGTGTGTGTGTGTGTGTGTGTGTGTGTGTGTGTGTGTGTGTGTGTGTGTGCGCGTGTGCGCGTGCGTGTGTGTGTGCGCGTGCGTGTGTGTGTGTGTGAGAGAGTGAGAGACAGGGAGAGCCACTGTGTGTGAGCGTGAGAGAGACAGACAGTTAACTCGAAACATCTCTGAATTAACACCAAACCAGGGCTTTGAACCGGTTCAAGGAACGAAAACGAAAACCGGGAACTTTTTGTATTTTACAGGGAACAGAAACGAAACCGGAAACGGAACGGAAACACTTATTTAAAAATAATGGTTACCGGTTAATACCGGTTAATACCGTTCCTCAAACTAAAAAAAAAAAAGTAATTATTTTCCTGTGCACGTTACCATGACGGCTGAGGTTCACGTCCTGTGTGACATCAGACATTCTCTGACTGAATGGAGAGAGAGCTGTGGATTCACAAAGTCTCCACTCCACATCTTAAATAAGAGAAACCACTGTCATACAAAAGCGCAGAGTTTCCATTGCATAATTGTAAGACATTGCAGAGAAGCGCGTATAAAGCGCATCGAGAATGTTCGACATTATTGGGCATCCATGGCCGCTTCAAATATGCACAAACTCACAATGTCCATCATAGCGCTCCCCGTGATCCAAGTCTGCATGGAGCGCGCATTTTCTTCATTGAGATTTATTGTCCGCTTCTCCGCTTAGGTCGTCCCTGAATTACAAAATTCTGGAGGATATACTTTTCATCCGCTTGAATAAACAGTTTGGAATGTAGGCTGACTCATTTGCACTTCCGTCTTTCTTGGTTAATTAACGTCAGTTAGGCCTATGGGGAGTAATCAGCTGACAGGAACGAAATTAACCGTTCCGGGAACAATATTTTTTTGTTCTAACCGGTTCGGGAACGTCAATTTATTGGTGGAACTCCTAACCGGAAACGTTATAATTACGTTTCTGTTCGGAACGGAACATTTGGAAAAAAATAACGGTTCAAAGCCCTGCACCAAACACTGAAAAAAAATATGATGAGAAGAGGTGAGCAGATTTCCCCCAGAGGAAAAAAAATACTCAGACTGATTTCCTTAGGCACCGCTAGGGGCCTAATATTATGCAGCATTTCTGCTCTCCCTTCCCCCCTCCTCCCCTCACTGGAACACTGGCAACTCAATACTTCAGGACCTGCTGACGAGGAGGCTTTTTGGGCTGATGCATCCCCAGATTTTATTCACCATTGGGGAGGAAGGGAAAGGCAAGTCTTCAAGATGAGGTTGAGGTACCAGTATGTTTCCTAAGTGGATGGAAAAGGCAGGATTCTGCCAGTATGGCAATGGATAACTCTCTCCTGGATAACTCTTTTCCAGGGTTGATTGTCAAAAATGGCACCCAAACCTTTTCTAACTACTTCTAACCAATGCATTTAAGGAGATGTGATATGATGTGGACCCATGTTTTTTCTCTCTCAGACAAACACCAACTGAAAGCTTGAGATCAGGGCACAGTGGCTGAATTCCACCAGACCTGCATTTCTGAAAGGGTTGTGCATAGAAAGGGCAGTCAGGGTGTAGGCTTCTGACGTCATTGACAACAGTAGTTTAATGAAATATCTCACAAAAGTGCAATTCAACAGTGATTTTATCATTTGCAATGGGGATGTTGAATGGGGGAAAGTCACCCAAAAATTGTTGTGGCTTTGCTGACAGCCGGGGGAACTTCATTGTTTTCTACACTGAGGTGAAGCGTCAGCAAAACGTGAGGCTACAAGCACAGGAGTTAGGATAATGGAGTGTAACCCATGTTTGGACTGGAGCTTACGGCAAGACTAGCCAAGGTAAGGATACATGCAGTCTGTCTGCATGACTTTCCAAGAACGGAGACACTGCTCCAATATACTTCCACATTTATGAGGGGGGGCCTCCAAGCCAAGCCCTGAGACAGAGTCGTGTCTAGGTCGAGTGCCCCACCTGGTCGTCAGCGATGGCCTTGGCAAAGCGAGCGCAGTCCAGCTGCAGGTAGATATCAGTCAGCTGGTCCAGGAGCTTCTTGGGCTCGAAGCCGTACTTCTCCGGGTTCTCCACCTTCAGGTCGCGACACTTGGGCCCGCAGAGCTGCTGCAGGTTAAAGTTCAGCATGGCAGCCAGACGAGGACCCAGCTCCTGTTGAGAGACGAGGAGGATAGAGGGGGAACGGGGACAGGGACAGGGACGGGGGAATACCACACCACAGAAATCCCGTCAGTCAAGTCACCCACCCAAGCGTACAGTACATACTGCTGAAGTCTGCTTTCTTTTACGGCCACATTCTTTCCATGGCCTGAGCCAAGGACTGAGGTGTTTGCTGGAGTTCACTTTCAATAGCGCCTCCCCCCCCCACTCCTCCCTCTCGCCTTTCACAACCTCCCCTCTTTCTCCTCCCCCCCTGTCACTCTCTCTTTTTCCTGTTCCCTTCTCTTGCTAAATAAAACCAGTGTTCTGACACCCCCCCCCCTGCTCACTGCAGTCAGCTCCACTTTCTCTGGGGGACTATAAATACCTGAGGAGATTGGCGTCCACAAAAGTCCATCTGTACCAACTGTAAAACATGAACCTTCCCCATCTGCTTCTGTGACCCCCCAGCTGTAGTGGGCTTACATTGAAAAACGCACATTGTTTGATGTAATGCATTAGCATTCCACAGAAAGCATTGTTTGATGTGAAGCATTCCATATACAGCATTGCTGCCTTGATGTCAAGTATAAACATTTCATAGCAAGCATTGGTTGATGTAAAAGCAGTTACATTTCTCAACAGTAGTGCTTGATGTATAGAAGCAAACATTTCATGACAGACATGGTTTGAAGTTAAGCACTAGCAATTTAATGAGAGAAACAGTTTGATGTAATGCAATGCAATCTTCTGAATTGTGACGGAATATTGGCCCTGCTATATTCAATGGACCACATAGTCTGCAGTTACGCATTAGGCTATTACTGTGAAATGAAATACATTTTAAAACAAATACAAATTATGATAGTTAGGTAAAACATCTACACTTTCAAAACACATAACAGTTATCGAAACAAGTTCTTAAACTCTTCCTTAGGCTAATTCAAATAGAATTGTTCGATCTGTAGGGAAATTATATCATCCATTTCTTACCAATATTAGGAAGGATCCTTGTGCTGACACACAAAATGACATTATTATTATTATTAGCATTAGCTGTTTTTATTCATCATTTGGTGGCATGGATTGCATTCACAGTACTCTGGATTGACGAAATGCCCATCTGTAGTATTATACTGTGCAGACCAGGGCTTAACACTAACACACGCCAGGTAGCCAAATGCGGGTGAAAGTCGGCGTTGGCTAGTAGATACCGAAGGTTCACTAGCCATTCTGGCGGGTCCGTTACTATTCTGAATGATGAGGCACCGCATTTTGTAGTTTTTTTTCTTCGGACCGTCTTTGCTACAAAAGCAATACAATGCGATTTCGCGAGCCTACAATACCCATGAAGCACCTGTGTCACGTGTCACCTGTGTCTCACGCAAGCCAGGAATCTGATAGGCCTAGAGCTAGTCTTGTGAAGAGGAGCGAGCTACCGGGACATCAGCGTGCGCTTCGAAATGTCACTGGAAACCTTCACGTGAAAATAAAGTAGCGAAGTTCATCTCAACTGACCTGTTTTGCGATCTGTCATTACTACAATACTTAGTAGTAGTGGTCATTAAAATGACCAAAGCGAGAGGAAAACATGTCAGTCTGTCTTACTCTTGTGAAAGTCTCATTAGCGCAGTGATAAGACAAGGACACATGCGGCATTAATAATGTTTGGTTTAAATTATTTTCTGATTTGCCTGTGTCTTCATACCTTAATATTCCTCCATGTTTCTTGTGCTGTTGTTCCCGACTGTCAAACCGTTCTTAAAAAAAAACGCGCAGTAGTAGCCTTCCAGACTGCACAAAAGCATCCCATTGCATGTCCCTTCGCAGGTGCCCGTCTCGCCCGTTTGTATATTACAACTCACTATTAAACGGAATGAAAGGAAGTCATAGCCCCTTCTGTAGTTACCGCATCTGTGTGTGCTTTCTAGTGGATACTTTTATAAGCAAATATCCCAGAAGAGTTATTCCACATCCATGTCCGAGGACCGGCCAACTTGGCAATGACTTTAGGCTATCTACTTTGCGCATGAATTTGGACGGCGACCTCCACAGATAGGCCTATATGATATGAAGAAGTCCCTCCAGATTAAAGACGAAAATATTTTGCTCTCGTGGAGCTTGTGCCCTTCGACAACACTGTGCTTGGTGTTTCTGCATGGTAGCAATACTATAGGCTATGCCATTCCTCAGATCAGTAAATCTTTGCATAGCATGCATGCATGGACCAGTTAATAGGCCTAACAATTCTAATTGCCCTATAGCATATTATATTATATTATATTATATTATATTATATTATATTATATTATATTATATTATATTATATTAGGCCTATATTATATTATATTGGCCTACATTACATTATTAGGGCCTACAGCCTATTATATAATTAATTAAAGCTGCTATGATGGCTAAGAAAATTATGGCTAGTGAAAAGGCCCAATGGCTAGTGAGTCAGGAAAACCACTAGCCAAAATGGCTGGTAAGCGAAAAAGTTAGTGTCAAGCACTGGTGCAGACGTGAAGTTAAAGTGTGCAATTAAACTAAGAAACATATTTTTTGGATGAAAAGCAATTGACTTAGGAGCATAGTGGTCTGTGCGTGTGTGTATGTTGTAGAGGATGGGGACAGATACTCACGGGCCTGAGGAAGGGCTTCTGGACCTGCTTGGTGAGAATGTGGAACATGTCTACGGTCTCGGTGGCCAGGGCCAGGTAGGAGCGTGACACCCGCTCGTCCTGCGTCAGCTGCGACTGCCGGGTCTGCTGCTGGTCCTGTGGGGGAAGACCAGAGATGAGACCAGATGAAGAGGGCAGTGAAAACACCAAATACAATGCAAATATCCAACTGTAAATATCCAAACACTTATCCCTATCGCCTATCCCTATGACTCATAGCTTAAAAATGAACTGTATGACTCTTACTACAAAAATCACACACAATTTAAAACAAAAGAACAAATTAAAAGAATAAATCAAAACAACAATCGTGTACATATTTTAAGTCTTTCTTAGCCAATGACTAGAAATGAAGCGTGTCTCCTAGCAAGTGTAGCCATAGGTGTAATCCATGCGTACCCTGGGCAGCTGATCCCACTGCTCCTTGTTCTTCATCTCCTCCTGGATCTCATGGATGCGCTTCAGGGACTCCAGGCTCTCGTCCAGCAGGAAGGTGGTGTCGTTAATCAGCATGTTGATGTAGCGCACAAACTGCTTCCCAGAACTAGACACACAGAGTTGAGTTATAATTTAGCACCACTACTTGAATACATAGTACTAGTAATGTGTGAATAGTGAATATGCTTTCTCCTTATGCAATTCATTATTCCGAAAAAGTCCATCTTGGGATACATCCCTACTCCATTCTGGCGACATATTTTCAGGTTGATCAGTATTCGTTAAATTTTATCAATGCTACCAATAATGCCATCATTAAAACCAGTGTTCGCTGCTGATTACACTCTCATTTGTAATTTCCTTTGGATAAGACCGCCTGCTAAATGAAATGTAACATGGACATGATGAATGAACACTGCACAGCGTGTTGATTCCACAGAGGTGATCTACTGTACTCACTTGAACTCTTCTAGGAAGGTTCCGTGGTGTGCAATGTTCTGCCACAGGCTCTTGAAGATGGTGCTGATGTGGTATCGGATGGTGAACTTGTCGTAGAACTCGCTGGTGGCACCCGTGTGCTCCACATCTGCAGAGAGAGAACATGCCTTTTTAATGCAATCCCCCCCAAAAAACTGAAGTGCATTGTTCCAACGTTTAAAAAAGAACTTATTCCAACTTGAAGAGCTGGTACACTGTCTCTGGAAATAGTAGTATTAAAAAAAAAAAAACTTTTATTCCGAGGAGCCATTGTAGCATGCCACTGACATTCGAAATTTCCAAATTATGTCAGCTTTACATATACAGTATAGTGCCTGGTTTGATCTAAAAGGACACATCCTCAGTATGATCAAATCCTCTCACCTGTGTAGAACTTCATGAGGGCGGGCACCAGCTGGTTGATGGCGAGCGGGTGGTTCTCCATCATCTCGAAGAAGCGCTGCGTGCGTGGCTGCACGGCCGGGTTGGTGACGAACAGTACCTCCACCAGCTTGGCGATCAGGTAGGGGTTGCGAATGTAGTTTTGGCTGCAGATGAAGACGATCAGGAAGGTCACGATGTCCTGGCAGCATGGCTCGTACAACACCTGGGGAGAGTACCTGTGCAGACACAAGGTGGTGGAACACAACAAGGTCAATTAACAAAGTCAACACCTGGGGAGAGTAACCTGTGGACACAAGGTGGTGGAACGCAACACAGTCAGTTAACAAGGTCAGTGTCTATACTCCATGTGGAAAAGGGCTGCTTATGGAAGCATGACAGATGCTGAGATGTTGGGTAGCTATACAGAGCCAGTTATGGCAGCATTCAAGATTTGACCCTTTTTTGTCAAATTGTAAAAAACAAACAAAAAACACCAGACATGATAAAAGCCATTTACTTACTGCACAATGAAGAGCAGGAACTCTGCCACGTCCTCAATGTAAAACTCGGGCAGAGCTGCAAAGCTCTTAGGAATCTCTGGGTTAAGAGGCAGCGTCATGCTGAAGAGGAAAAGAACAGAGAAGGAAACAGGATTTAATGAGCATCACAACACATCACAACTCATAACACATAACCGTCTTCTCAATAGCAAACAGCCATGAAAGGGTTACCCTCATATTGTATGTCTACCTCCGCTAAGGCTGTTCTGTTTTCGGTTGCATTGGTTTGTTTGTCTGTCTGTTTATCTGTATGTCTGTTTGTCAGCAGGATAACTCAAAAAGTTGTGCATGAATTTTGATTACATTTTGTGGAGTTGTTGGAAATTACAAAAGGAACAAGTGATTTCCTTTTGCTGGTGATGCGGATCAAGGAATTTTTTAAAAGATTCTTCACCATTGCGGGATAGGGCGAATTTTGACATTCCAGTTTCTAACTCCAACAAAAATGAGGGTGTAACAGTCAAATGTTCTATCAAACAGCTTCCTTGGCAGAGGTCTGCACTCTGATTGGCATTAGCGAAGCGGAGGTGGTACATACTTGGGGTAGGCTGGGTCCACCATGCGCAGGATGAGCTGGATCACCATGCTGTAGAACTGCAGGCACCGCCGCAACAGATTCTCATCCAGCAGCCCAGCATCCGCACACGCCTTGGCCCGCACCAGTTTCTATAGAACAGATACAGGAGAACAGCGATTGAGAATTGAGAAAACATATGAGGGTTATGTATATAACCACTGTTCTATGAGTTCCGGATGGAGGAACGAAATAGAGCCAGTTGTTTTGGAAGAGAAAGTTATTGTCTCACTGGTGCATTTGGCCTCCAGCGGCTCATTCAGGGCAGCAATGCTTTGAAGACACCAACTAATCCTTGACCCTAAGCACCTAACCCAACCCTAACCTTGACCCGAAGCCCTACCTAATTCTTAACCATACTCCAAGCCCTGACCCTAAACATTAACCCCTTACCCTTGTTGGGGCGGTTTGGCAGGCAGGCAGGCTGCCTTAAAGGCCAAAACCCCAACTATTTAGTGTTGTAATAGCTGAGTGGCAAGGTAAAGGGGTGCACTTGGGAATTATTGTATATCTTAAGACTTTTCTTTACTTCAACTACCTCACAATAACAACAACACATGTCAGAATGTTTGAATTTGACTTGAGGGAAAGTGAATGAAATTTGTTTATTGACTAGGGTGAGACTTTGTGTTTTAAAAGCAAATTGGTGTGAATTTTAAATTAGCAAAAGCACAGGAAAGGGGGAGACTTCAGTAGTGATATAAGCAGACCTTCAGCTGGGTTTTGCATCTCTTCAGCATCTCCCTGTGGCGACTGGCCAGGGGCAGGTCCTTCCATTGGCTCTCGCTGTTCTTCAGCTCCTCCACCGTCCTGTGACACACACACACACACGCACACACGCACACACGCACACACAATCACACACACACACACAATCACACACACACACACAATCACACAGTCACACACACACACAAACACACACATGAGATGTGTGCACATTACATTATACCATTACATACTCCAGCTAGTGCAGATGCCAACATGACCAAAGAACTATTCGGAAGATGACGCATTAGTTGACTTGACTGCATTTCAAGTTTCAGACACCAGGGGGCCCCAGTGTCACTGAAAAACATTGGCTGCTAAGATGACAAGGCAAAGGAGGGAGGGGGGAGAGAAGAAAAAAGGAAAAAGGGAAAAAAGGAGAAACACATCCAGAAATCTGAGCGCTCTCCTCATCTCCTCCCGGGGCCAGTGTTTCAGAGCGGAGAACTTGAATGGCTGCCTGCCACTAAGGCTGCTGCAACAGCCTAAGCTCTTGTAGTTTGATTTTTTTAGCCGACGTCTGGAAACAATACTACATTAAGAAAGCCCTAAGGAGGACATTTTTTTACACAGCCTCTTCAACCTCCACTCCAGTGTGTGTGTGTGTGTGTGTGTGTGTGTGCGTGTGCGTGTGCGTGTGTGTGTGCGTGTGCGTGTGCGTGTGTGTGTGTGCGTGTGCGCTTGCGCGTGCGCGTGTGTTTTCAGTCTGAATGCCACAGCACACGTACACTCAATGAAAAAACTACTCTCTGCAAGAGAGTACAACAGGCAATCGCATTACGGAGCCTAATAGGTAAAAGCTTTGTGCGGCCCATTTTACACAGCCAACGAACGAACCCTCGAGGTTGGAGGACCTTAACGAGAGCGATGCTTGTGCATTCACTCAGAGAAGGAACATAACCCTCCCATAGTTAAGGCTATTTGTAGTCGTTAGTGCCAAATCGCAGGGGCACAGTGAAGGCAGAGTGAAATTAGGGCAATTCAAAAGGCACTGGGGGGGTACAGAAGAGCCGGGGGTCCTCATAAAACATAACCACCCACACGATGCTGTTGTTTAGAGTTCTCAATTTGGTATTCATTCATGGGGCTCCAAATCACTAGATAGTAGGGCAGGGCGAACGCACTGCAACATGATGGCATACTCAATCCATACAAAAATATGATTAAGGTTTCTTTGGTTTGGATGGTTTTATACAGGGCAGCCATGTATGCCCCACGAAGGGCTTCATGCTTCTAAATGGGGACATTTATTCTAACTGTAGTGCATTTTCGGACACGCCACTTTAGATAAAGGCCTTCATCTGAACAGTCCCTTGACATGGCAATATAATATATATTCTCGGGTCAAAGACGTCTTTGTCATTCAGTGTTACGGACACCTTCTGCCGATTGTAATTGGAAAAAAAAAACATGATTTTTAAATTGTTTCAAGTGAATGGATGACAGCCGAGGCTTTCATGAATTCCCTGTAACAAATAAAAAGAGTCATGTTTTTTACAGTTACAGTCAGCAGAAGGCATCTGTTACACTGAATGACAATGCCATTTTGCACGCCTTTGACCCTCTCTCATTGCCTGTCTTTTGACACTGCCAGTCATATAGCCAATAAAACAACAGTCTCTGAGGGCAAAGCTTACAAAAATCTCTCAATTTTTTTTTCTGCTCAATGTAATTTCAGCTATATCCAAACCAGAGACAGAAATTTAATAGTTTGCCTTTTTTGTCTTAAAAAAAAAACTCGCCTACTCACCGGTATATCAGTGTAAAAGTGATTATAAATGAGGCTGACTCTGCTTCTGAATAAATACTTCTGTGCAGTATGAACTAAGAAACCTGAGCAAGCCCAGCTGAGTCAATGTGTGTACATGCTTTGGGCAATGAGGAAGAGGATGGGAAACGATATTATGAGGTGTGACGGATACATGAGAGAGCGAGGGAGAGAACGAGAGAGAGAGAGAGAGAGAGAGAGAGCGAGAGCGCGCGCGAGAGAGAGAGAGCGAGAGCAAGAGAGAGAGAGAGAGAGCGCGAGAGAGAGAAAGAAAGAGAGAGCGAGAGCGAGAGCGAGAGCTAGAAAGAGAGAGAGAGAGCGAGAGAGCGAGAGAGCGAGAGAGAGAAGAGAGAAAGAGAGACTCCCTGTAACTCTCCGAGCTGATCTGGTCATTGTGTTAGCAGGGCTCCCCACTGACCTGCATTGCTCAGTAATCCCCAATGATCAGAAAAAGAAAAGAAAAAAACCGCTGATGAGCTGACAAACCTGACAACCACACAGTTTATGCAATGCGTATTGAATAACAGACGATTCTTCTGAGATTTATGGGGCTCTGTAAAGAGATCAACCTGGTGCCCCTTACCTTTTATGAACGTGCAGATGAAATAGGATATTAAGGTGGGAGTTACCCTGAGGGGGATTTGTGTCCGAGTAGCGTGTGAATGAGACGATGTGTGTGAGAGAGCGAAAGAGAAAGAGAAAGAGAGAGTGAGAGCATGGGTATTTGTGACCGCATATTTGATTTTGCGTATTTGTGTCTTGGGTCTAAGTAGCATGCCTATCCATACATGTATCAAATAAAAGAATGGTGTCTGTGTGTGTGTGTGTATGCATGTGTGTGCTGTGTGGTGTGTGTACCTGTTCAGGTCGCGGATGGCTCTGAGCCTGCGGATGTAGCGTCGGCAGCCTGGCAGGATGGACAGGTGATGCGCATGCAGCGTTAGGAAAAAGCACTCGGTGGGGAACTTGGGCTCAGAGAACCTGGCCGGGCTGTCATCTGTGAAAGACACAACAGGCAACACAAAATGAGACCCATGACAGGACGTCACCACAAACATATAAAGTGCATTTGTTTTCTTCCTCTCATTTTTAAATAAATAAAAATATGTACGAGTAACACACATGAGGACAGGACATGGACAGGCTCTTATGTGTGAATGCCACAACAGACAACTCAACACAAATCGGACCTGTGACACGGCATCATCAACATTAAATGCATTTCTTTCTCTCTCTCTTTTTTGGATACAATTTGTATGAAGACAGAACTTGGCCAGGCTCCCATCTGTGAAATCCCAAAAACTACAACAACAACCAAAACAGTGATGTGATGTCAGCTTTAACGAGAACCATTCATACTTTTTCCAGTTTTAAAAAACAAGTATGGGGACAGAATCTGGCCGTCCCATCATCTAAGAATGCCATATCAATACAAAATCAGACCTTAGACATGATCACAGCTTAAACAGAAGCACATTTCCTTCTCGGTTTTTAAAAATAAAAACATGGACAAAACCTAGCCAAGCTCTACTCTGTGCACTACAAACCATCAGACCTGTGACAGGAAATCAGCTTCAACGAGAACCACATTTCCTTCTCAGAGTTTTTCAAAAGAAATGAGGACAAAATGTGGCCAAGTTCTTTTTTTTGTGAAAACCAAACCAACAAAATATCAGGCCAACGACATGACATCAGCTCCCAACAAGAACCACATTTCTTCCTCTCGCATTTTAAAAATAAATACAGTGACGGGACGTGGCCTTCTCAATTACTCAAATGGCGAGCACATCTCTAATGGTTTGCTTGCTTTCAAGGAAAGCCAAGGTCAGTATTTGGTTGCAGGTGTATTTCAGTGATTCTCATAACGGAACTCTGAAGCCCTAATTAAATTCCTATCTATTCAAGTGACTGAAAGAACAGCCCATGATTAGAAATACAGACATGGGAGCGCTCACAGACCACATTTATTCCTGCTCCATAGTAGCAAAATGGAAAACAATGCACTGCTTGAATGTTGATACAGAATTCATATCAGCTCGCACTGTGGCTTTAAAAGATAGACATCACCATTCGGTCTGACTTTGTGTTCACACAGCAGCAAAATTAACTCGCCTCATGGCTTTGTTCATCATTTGACATGTTTGATGTTTCTTCCAAGGTCGGAACTGCTTACAAATAAGCCTATTGTCTCCCAAAAGATGATTAGCAAATTAAAAACGTTGAAGCAGCATTCTGGATATAACTACAACTAATCATGTCAGTGTACTTTTTGTTAAGTGTATGAGCTAAAGTACTTCCCCCCAAAAACATTGGTTCAAAAAGGACAGAAAATGCTTCCTAGGAAACCTGCTTACCGATGAGGAAGTACCCAAATATTATCATAATCCTACTGTCTGTGGTTACACAGTAGGCTAATTCGGATAAATATCTAGAGCAGCCCAGCACAAAATTGCCTCATTCATTTGATGATTACAGGCCATTTGGGGATTTGCAAAATCTAAAACTCTGAAATGGAAAGCACACAGCACTGTTCATCATCAATGTAATCTACAGTGTCTGAGCTGTCTAATGACACCATTAGATGCATTTGCATGTTTTGTGAGCAGGAGCCTTTCTAAGAGGTAGAATACAATTTCGCACACAAAAAATGTGGGGTGGTTAACACCCTATAAGACTGTGGGGGTTAAAAACACAGCTCAACCAGCCATGTTTTCAGCTCATCCCTGGCAGCCTTGAAATCAACTGCATGACATTACCTTCTGGTAACAACTAGCTTGTAAAGGCCGATCTGCGTGAAGAGGTAAGGACCCGGTCTTAGGGGTGAAACTCACGCAGCTCGGACAGCCATATCTTGAGCTCCTCCATGGTGGCCTTGACGCGCGTCTCTTCGGTGCTGACTTGAAGCCGACATTTGGGGTGGAAAATGTAGAGCGGGTCCACCGTCTCCAGCTTGATCTTCATGCTCAGCTGCTGCAGCACCCACAGGAAGTTCAGCATGAAGCCGTCCGTAGACACCAGCTTGTCGTCCGTCTGCCAGAGTGGAGAGCACAGAAAATGTTGCAATTCAATCAATTCAATTCAATACTTAAAAGTCCAACTTAACACTAATAAATTACTACTACTAAATTCTTAATTAAAAACAATCTTCTGCTCTATAAATATTTAAATGAATAGAGTGTACACCGAAACATATTTGGGAACGTATGCACAGAACATTCTGCAGTGTTAATTCAACACAGTCATATTAAACATTCTTCTAGTTGCACACTATTCAATTGTATTACTCCTGTCACTATTCCCTAACTGTTGAATCAAGATTGTAATTTTTTGTACTGTGTGAAAGGAAAGAGGATTGGGAGTTACTGATTGGAGAGGTTATGATTTTTATGATTACCTACAGTTATTATCCACATCATAAAAGTGTGCAGACAGAACAGTATTATTGACTTACTCCCCCCATATTCTTCTAACTGTTGAGGATTAAAACTGATATACTTGATTTGAGTGCTCATTACAATTAGCAGAATCAGAACTGGTTGCGTCAAACTTGCATTAAACTGCAATTAGCTTTTATCCCAACTGACTTATTTAGGTGCAGGGAATTAGTTCCAGTCTCTGAAAATTGTTTCGGGCCTTACTCAATGGCACTTCAGCCATGGATGCGGGTATTGCAGAGCACCAATATTTTCTCTACTGGTACGAGATTCAAACCTGCAATCTTACGATCACAAGATCCAAATCCAAGTCCCTAACCATTAGGCAGCTTGCGCAGGGTTTCTATTTCGTTTCTCTTGACCAGTCATCCAGAGCTCATATAACCGGTGTGCCATACGTAACCATCGTTCTACTTTCTGAATCCAGAACGGATTCTCCATAGGGCAGGTGGGTGGGATGTAACAAATGGTTCAAAGAAGTAAACAGAAATGCCACACACACTAGAGTTCTCAACGGGCCTGAAAATGTCAACCCGACCCTACCCGGCCCGTGGCTTTTAAAGCCCGAGCCCGATGTTATCCGACACATCACTAGAATTATATAACCGAACCCGGCCCGAGGCCCGAAGTCGGGGGTCGAGTTTCCCCACGTTATCCTATGGAGAATGACTGGTTGTGGTGGGTCTTTAAGGGCACTTATGTGCAGTAAATTGCATAACCCACTTAAAAACCTAGGGAAAAGATATTTAATATGAAATGGGGAAACGTTCTTGCTATTTAAGCAGAATCATCCACAGCGCGATTTCAATAACCGCCTCTTCACGGCAACAACAATCTATCCACCTTTTGTTTTGACTTCTAAATGTAGGCTTACTACATTTCCACCCCGTGTATCTGATTAAATGTAGGCTACGTGAAGTTGCCCCTCCCTCCTTGTTTGTTCATATGCGTGGATGAGATGGAAAGCCTGGCTGTGCCAAACATTGTTTAAAAGTTTCATAAAATTTTGGTCGGCACACAAGGTTTTGGACATACTAATTTCTAGTGGCACCTGGGCTACGGTTGGTGCATTGATCAGCCATGTAGCAAAAAAGACAGATAACCTAGGTGAGAGGATGAGATCTTCCTCGGCCGGCGAGCGCTCCGCATGTGTGTGCGCCCCAAGACCCGACAGTTAGGCTACTTAAAAGTCAATTTGAGCACGAAAACAGCAAAGACAAGGTGATATTTCATTCAAACAGGGCCTACACGCTCCAAATAAAACATTTGCTGAGGGGATTTTCAACCAGACCGCAGCGCGAGCAGACAGTCAGTGTGAAAAGCCAAGTCTACCGGCACCTTCGCTGCCGCTCGCTTACCATCGGTGCACGAGCCATTTAAATAGTGAAGTGGCATATCGCAACAGCACATGCGGATTAGCCAAATTATATGCAACAAAGTCGCCAACAAAGCGTGGATTTAACGTTTAATACGCATATGCCAACGTTGTGTGAATACGTGGAAAGGATAACCTAATTGGAAAGCCACTGTCCTTTCTAGTATAGCCTATGTAGAAGACCGCTTCGGTTTCGTTTCACCTCATGGGGAAAACATAATTTCCATGCACTGCATTTGCTGAGACTACTAAGCAATAAAGTTAGCGATCAAACTAAAAGTATTGGTTGTTGTAATTACAGCATTTAATATGCTAGGCCTACTATGGCTGTTGTTTAAAATAGTCATTGGATTGCCAACCGTCCCTTGTATTAAGAAACAAAAGTATGGTTCCATGAGCTGACATGGGACTCAATATCGTTAAAATTGCATCTAAGAACTTTTTTCCCGTTTTTATTAGTTTGCGTAATTGTAGCCAATGTAGTTTTTCTGTGCGTTCCGGGACCTCTTTCCAACTCATCATCGCTGTGATGTGATGTTTGTTTTGCGTTCTGGTACCTTGTGATTTAGCCTACAAATTAAGCACTGCGCAAGGTTGCATGCAGCAGCCTGCCAGACCTTCGTTACGCAGGCCTACATAGGCCTATATTTAGATAGATAGATTCTAGGTCTTTACTAACCCATCAAGGGGAAATTCGCCCTGATTCACGGTAAACAGCAGAACTGTTTTTTTTTTTTTACTGGGCGGAAAAGATTGAGCCCGCGGACCGAACCGACCCGAGCCATATGCTTATATTTTCGACCCGAACCCGGCCCGAACCCAAAGGGCCCGTCGGGTTTTTCGGGCTGACCCGACCCGTTGAGAACTCTAACACACACACCGTCCATTGCATGCATATTTGCATTTTATTTTTTAAGTGTGATGGAGGGTGTGCATGATTTGTCGCCTTCAACATTGCATCCAGAATTGACACGTCTGGCAACACCCGAGCCAACAACAAACTGAGCCCCACCTGCATCTGTGCTTTCTTCCCGTTGCGGTTGACCAGCACTGCCATGTAGCTGAGGGCAGCCTCCCTCGTCTCCCCGTTCAGCAGGACGTTGTGGAGGATCTTGAAAAGGTCACCCTGTCAGACGATGATGCCGCAAAGGGAAAACACACATTCATTTCTCATTTACGAGCCATCCGAACATTGGCCACAGGTCACTGGCTTGTGTTTCAGATTGTTATGAAACGCACAAGCATTTTTTAAATTACAGCCACAAAATACCACTGAATGAGTTTGATCAAGGGGGAAACATTGTTTTGGCCTCTCCATGCAGATCGTGACATAAAAGCCAGTCAGAGAAGTTCCAGGGCTAAGACAGTCAGAGAATTAGTTTGTTTGAAAGAATGTAAGTGTTTATGTGGAAAGGTGAGAACGTAGTGTATGAGAAAACAGAGGAGGGAGATCATTTGTGTGTGTGTGCGTGCGTGTGTGTGTGTGTGTGTGTGTGTGTGTGTGTCGTAGCGTGGCATGGCATGGCGTGGCGTGGCGTGGCGTACCCTTGCTGACTCCAGATAGTGCTGTAGTGACTGGCTGACCACGCGCGTGTTCTCCATAGTGATGGCAGGGCCTGAGAAGTACTTATCCCCAACTTTGGTCTGGGAGAGAATAGAGAGAGCAAGATGTCAACGACCCATTTTACGTGCTGTCCAACAATACACACTAGGGCTGCTAGGAAGAATATGGAAAATGTTCAAGATGCAATACCAGTGCGGAATATAAATGAACAGTGAAATATTAGGTTTCAATGTCTTTTCTCCTTTTCAAGAGAAGACGCTTTAATTTTTCAGATAAATGAATAAAACTTCAACAAATATGTAATCTCTTTTAAGCGCTATGCTAAACAACATTGTACAGTACTGTATCTTCCCATATTTCTTGTAGGTGTCCTGAGGGAACACCATGCTGTGCAGAACAATGGGATCCTGAGAGACTGTGAGGTGTGGAAATGAGTGTGTGTGTGTAAGTACTAGAGAGAGAGAGAGAGAGAGAGAGAGAGAGAGAGAGAGAGAGAGAGAGAGAGAGAGAGAGAGAGAGAGAGAGAGCGAGAGCGCGAGAGAGCGAGAGAGAGAGAGAGAAAGTGTGTATGAGAGCGAGAGTGTGTATGAGAGTAGGAGAGAGCGAGAGAGAGAGAGAGAGAGAGAGAGAGAGAGAGAGAGAGAGAGAGAAAGTGTGTATAAGAGCGAGAGTGTGTATGAGAGTAGGAGAGAGAGAGAGAGAGAGAGAGAGAGAGAGAGAGAGAGAGAGAGAGAGAGAGAGAGAGAGACTTACGTCATCCTCGGCGAACACAGACAGGCTGAAGAAGGCCCCTAGGTAGGACAGTCTTTGCACCTCTCTCCCCCCTGCTTGGCTCAAGGACTCCGGACACCACAGTGGGAGCGAGGTGATCTGTGAGAGTGAGAGTGAGAGAGAGAGAGAGAGAGAGAGAGAGAGAGAGAGAGAGAGAGAGAGAGAGAGAGAGAGAGAGAGAGAGAGAGAGAGAGAGAGAGAGAGAGAGACAGAGAGAGAGAGACAGAGAGTGAGAGACAGAGAGTGAGAGAGATTCACATGTGCATCATCATGTCTTTGGAAACTGATGACCAGAGACAAGCAAGAAAAAAAATGTTGGCTAGCATCTGTTTCGTGTTGCCAGCACTTACCAAATTGCACACAGGATGAGTCTTGCCAAACTTGATTTCACAAAGCTCAGCTAAAGCCTGTTGAAGCAACAAAATAAAAACTGATTAAAAAGGGGACGGCACCAGACAGAATGTTCTGATCCAGACGATCCTTTTCTCTTCCACCACTCCTGAGATAACACTAACAAGGTCTGTTTCATGGACATTCACAGCAGGGCTTTTTTGTACGCTGATAAGAACAGAGCACCCTCCTCAGCCCATCTTTATAAATGACTGTCTCTCTCCCCATTGTACTGCAGTGCAGGTCTGTAACTGCAGCATCTGTGAAGAGGCAGGTGCATTCAACTCCGAGACGGTTATTCAACAAACAACAGGTAGTCATGTTCTGTCTTAATGACCTTCACCATCCGCACACGCACACGCACGCGCACACACACACACACACGTCTAAGGTTCTGCACTAAACGCCCTAACAACCTTGTTGGCATGACACCCAGGGGAGGGTGGGTTTGGGTGGGGATGCTGATAGGGTGTATAGTGGGCACTTAGGAGCTATGCAGATATGAAGGCAGCCAATCAAAGAGTACCGTAGCAAACGAGCGGCTCACTCACCATCAGAGGGTACTTGAAGTTGTCGCTGTCAAAGGAACATTCTTTTACTGCTAAACCGAGCCCTTGGAGGATGGGAACGAAGATCTGCAGTAGAGAGAGAGAGAGAGAGAGAGAGAGAGAGAGAGAGAGAGAGAGAGAGAGAACATGAGAGAGAGAGTACATGAGAGAGGGACAGAGAAATGACAGACAGACAGACAGACAGACAGACAGACAGACAGACAGACAGACAGACAGACAGACAGAAAGAAAGAAAGAAAGAAAGAAAGAAAGAAAGAAAGAAAGAAAGAAAGAAAGAAAGAAAGAAAGAAAGAAAGAAAGAGGATGACAAGAAACACGAGTTGGGGGGGTGACCTGTTAGATGGAGGCTGAGGAACAAAGAACACTGTGAAAGAACAGACAGACAAACGGTTCCGACTGGCAAGCCAAAGGCACACTGCCCTTACATAAACACCTTCTTATGGCTTTCAAGCACAGCAGGGGAGCACATTCAACCTCACGGATAAAAAAGAAAAAAATGACGGAACAAAAAAAACACACCAAAGGAACAGGAAAAGTACAGGGCACAGCCTTGACAGTGACAGAAAGAGGAAAAAAAGGTGACAAAAGAAAAAAAACTCAAAGAAAGGGGGACATGAAAGAAAACAAATCAAGCATGTATTCCACATCACTGCTGTCCTTGTGTTGTTGTTGCTGCTGTTGTGCTACTCTGCTGTCTGTCTGTCTGCCTGCCTGCCTGCGCTTCGCACCTGTTTGAAGACCTCCTCCTCCTGGTGAGTCATGCGCAGCAGCTCCAGGATGAAGCCGTACGGAAGGTTCCGGCACAGCATGTAGGGGACCAACAGAGACGGCTGCAGAGGAGCCCTGTACAGGACAGCGGAGAGCACACACACCGCAGTCAGGACATTACACAATATAATACAACCACAGCAGTCAGGACCTTACACAATATAATACAACCACAGCTGTCAGGACCTTATACAATACATCATACAACCACTGCAGTCAGGACCTTATACAATATATCATACAACCACTGCAGTCAGGAGGACCTTAAACAATAATACATACAACCGCTAGCCAGGAGGACCTTATACAATATCACAATAATACAGCCACTGCAGTCAGGAGGACCTTATACAATATCATATAACCACTGGAGTCAGGACCTTATACAATATCATATAACCACTGTAGTCAGGACCTTATACAATATCATATAACCACTGGAGTCAGGACTTTATACAATAATACAACCACTGCCGTCAGGACCTTATACAATATCATATAACCACTGGAGTCAGGACCTTATACAATATCATATAACCACTGGAGTCAGGACCTTATACAATAATACAACCACTGCCGTCAGGACCTTATACAATATCAAACGACCACAACAGTCAGGATCTTATACCATACAACCATGTTGTCAGTATGTAGAGGACCAACACAGACAGCAGCAGGAAAGCCCTGCATGGGAACGTACACGCACACACACACCACAAACCCCCTGCAATCAGGTCAGGTGTTGTTGATGTACGTGTCTGCCAAGTGTAGTGTAATGCTATGTTGGCGGTAGTATTGATGGTGCTGCTGAATATGGTGTTGGTGGGTCTGATACTTGTTATGGTGGTGGACGGGTTTGATGGTGGTAGGGGAGGGTGCAGTACTGACCTGGGCTGAGTGAGGGCGCCCTGCAGCACAAGAGCAGCATGAGAAATACACTGGGAGCGAATGTTGCTCAGCAGCTGACTGACACAAGGCTGACTGCACATCTGCAAGGAGAAGAAAAGAAGAGAAAATAGCAGTCAAGAAAACGAATGGTGACATGAATATATACAGAACACACCTGAATGACGGAAGGGCAAACAGGTGATCACAGGATGTGACATTGACCACACAACCCCATGGAAATTCCCCAAGTCTACTGGCTAGGATTTCACTTTCATTTTCTTACTTCAAAATATGACTCATGCACCTTTTGACCTGGTCTGATAGCAGATGATAAAACGGGCATGGAGTCTCATTTTCTAACTCCTGTTTCCTTGTGATGAGGGAGTGTATTTGACTTTGCCATATCTTGATGTCATTTCAGCACTTCAATACTTCCTTGCTTCGTGCTACTGCAAACATGTTGCATAAACTTGAATCATGAGTGATGTCACTTAAATCAAAAAGAGAGGACTCGAACATTCCCTCGAGTCTCACATTTAGTCAGAGCAGCCCTGTGTCTTCCGGGAGGCAACAGTTATTACAGCTTGCCAGTTCCCACAGCTCTCATCAGTTTATCACTTCATCATCACACTCTCTCACACAGGCTCGCGACTTCTGCTTCAAGATGGGGGAAAACCAGGGCTTCACAAAGTGAATGTCCCTCAGTGAACTGGTTCTTCATGTGTACACAACACGGTGACATTCATTCCCTAGCAGCAGTTTCAGTATTTACTTTCAGTCAGGAAAATAACCTGTTGCATTTTCCTTGTCCTTACAGTTACTAAATTATACACTGCTCTCATTATGATGAGCTGATTCAGAGCTACCGTACTTGGATAAAACTTGTGACCCGATTTTTACTTTAGAATCTCATACTTGACAGAATTCCATGTCATTTTACTATCCATGACAGAATTCCTTGTTCTTTTACTATCCATGTCAGGGATTTCAAACTCATTTCAGTTCAGGGGCCACATGATTCCACGTGGGCCGGGCCAGTAAAGAATTCGTGAAATATTGCATATTTCTGCCTCATATTGTAATCAGAAGCATTGGCTGTAAATGGCCACCAAAAAGACATTCTCTCAAGTATTTAACACCTGAAATCTCATAACTGCAGCAAATATTGTAATGGGCTAGAGATTTACTTCTTATTTTGACATTCTTTTTTTTCCTCTACAAGTCTGGGGCCGGATTGAGCTCTCTGGGCCTTATGTTTGACATACCTGATAAATGTGTACACATGGAAGACCCGAACAATACTGTTAATCAGAATAAACTGAATAGCACCAGGGGGGTATTACATGAATACGGTTCAGTCAGTGCTAACCTGGCTACGTTAACCTACTGTATATGAAGTAGTAAACCTGCTAATACATAGCCTTATAGGTGCCGTTTAGTAATGACAATGAGGATTCCAAGCTCTTCTATTTGATGATTTACCACTACCTCAAGATGAACATAAACTGGATCCCCACTGAACCAGCTTCTAAGAATCCCCTCCATTAGAGACGCAACAAGAGTATCGCTACCTTGGGGGCCTTCCTCTCCTCCATGCCCACACTGTCGAAGCGCTCGATGAGGTAGTTCAGCATCTCCGTCTCCTTGCACGCCTCGATGGCGAAGCGGTCACTGCTCGACTCTGATACCGACGCCCCTCCAGAGGCACCCAGGCTGCAGAGGCGAACGCACCCCAGCAATACAAATAAACACAAACAAATAAAGACAAACAAAAACAATTAGCATCTGCAATGAGCACACAAGAGGGGTTGAGCAAAACACGCAGCAGCAGCGGCGGCAGCAAAGATGGGCCAGAAGAGAAGAGACAGAGAGCGGATGGGAGGATGAGGAAGAAAAGAAAGACAGACAGAAAGAAAGAAAAGAATAATAAAGACAGAGTGGGAAATAACGAGAGGTTCAGAGAGAGGCCACTCTTATTATCCTGAGAAGTAAAAAATGTTCCTCCCCCTCCCCTCCTTTCCTCTCTCTCTCGCTCACTCGCAGTGCAGGAAAACAAACTTCCCTAGCCTTCGCTGCGCCTTCCTACGCCATCTGCCAACATCATCATTTACATCTCTAGGCCTTACAAAAAGGCTCCACTGTATCATTTCATGGCATTCACAGCTCATATCATTTCATCTCAAACAGTAGCAGCACACTGCAGAAGGATGCATGGGGGAGACGATGTGTATAGTGGAGGCATTCTGGAGATGGCTGCAAGAGGCAACTTATCTGGTCTGCCCCAACATATCAAACACTCCCTCTCCCACTCCCTCACTCCCTCACTCACATACACACACGCACGCACGCACGCACGCACGCACGCACGCACGCACGCACGCACGCACGCACGCAGGCAGACAGGCACGCACGCACGCACGCAACAACACACACGGGCGCACGCGCATGCACGAACACACGCACGCAGTCGTGCACACACACTGCATAAACATAGATACAACGAGAGTGCAGAGGGAACAGCCAGATTTGGTGACAAATGCGTGGTTAGTGGGGGATTTGGCACAGGCATCACTGGAAACCTGGGCTTGGAGGGGTGGTGATGGGGTGGGCTGTAAGACTGATGCTTCACACTCCAAGGCAAAGCCCCTAATCAGACCCGTTAGTGGGGTTGCTGATCGCCAAATACACAGCTTTGCAGAACAGCTCGAGACAACAAATGGCTCAAGCCTAATGCAACCAATCCTTACTTTACCAAGCTCTTGTGATTCTTTATTCGAGTTAGGGTATATTTCACTTTCCAGGCAAAGCATAGCGTGGAACTAACAAGTACAGTACAACTAGTAACATCCACTCGGTAAAACAAACGAGTTCACATGCCTTACAGTATATTTTGAAGACATAAGACGTATAAACATAAAAGTTAAAACCAAACACCTATATGAAGGTCAAGGCACGGTACAACCCAGCAGAGGGCTTAGTGCCTCGCATCAAACAGACCCACATGGGTCGCCAACGGTGTTAGTGGCCAGGCAGCACGCACAAAAGCATGCATGGCACACACTTTGGGGGAGGGGGGCATGGGGAGGTGATAGCAGCCAATCTTTACTTTACCAAGGTGTTATGTTAACTCTTCATCCAAGTTACATTTTACTTCTCAGCCAGAGCATAGCATGAAACTAACAAGACAATGGAGCATGTGGAACACAACAAAACTATTCATTTCCTAAATCTAACGACTTGACCTTGCCTTTCTAGCCTTTACCTTGCAAGTATATTTTAAGACGTCAAACATGAAATGAAGTTAAACCAGTCACCCTTATAAATGCAAAGGCACTGCACGACTCAGCAGAGGGACATAGCCGTAGTGTCCCCAATCAAACCGAGCCAAGTTGGGAGCCAATGTTGTTAGTGGCCAGGCAGCACGCGCAAAGCATGCATGGCACACACTTTGGGGGAGGGGGGGGCATGGGGTGATGGCAGCAACCCACTCAAATCAACACGAGCAGGTGGCAAACCCAGTACCTGGAGCCAAACTGCACCCGAGAAAAATCCTCCTCCTCCACCTCACCATCCTCCTCCTCCTCCTCGCCGCGATCTTCATCGCTGCTGTCAGGAGATACGTCAGACAGGGCGAAGAAGAGGAGGGAGAGGGGGCTGGGGGCCAATGACAGACAGAGAGCCAGGAGACAAACAGGAACAGATGACAGGAAATAATAGTAATAGAAAGGAAACAGAGATGGAGAGACCAGAAAAATGACAAAAAGGAAAGAAAACAGCTTAACCACAAAAGGACAGGGAAGGGGGAGAAGGAGCAAGATGGGCATGGCTAAAAGAAAAGGGGTATGCTCTCTCAGATGGCACATTCTGAAAATTAGGAACTTATTCAAATGTATTCAAAGCTAAACACATCTAAACATTAGCATAACTTTTGCGGTTCATTAGAACCCGTATTACTGCTCCCTTCAAATACATTAGTGTCACATTTACTGAATATGTCTAGTCTACATTGAAATAATGTCGTATAAACGTCATATTTCTTACGGCATATATCCACTTCAAACCATGCATTTTGGCAAACACAGCAGGCACCAATATGGCATCTCTGTTAGTTCTAAAACATGGCAGGCAGCTAATTATTTAGCAGAGAAATAATTATGTTTGGGAGGTGTAGCTCCCAAAGCTAAGCCTTGGCACGAGTTAAGGGCACTGTACCAAGATGGTCAAAAAAAAAAAACAGAACAATAACAACTTACCCTGTGAAAAGTCTATTTCAATTTCAAACCATGCTTCAATACTTCTACAAACAGGTAGGCTGTTAAGTATTCTTCCACACACTGGCATTTGTGCACAAGCTTTTGCACAAATGTAATCAACTCACAAAATCAGTCATTCAGTATTATTAATTAGGGTGCAATTCACACAAGAGACCGTCTTTGAATTACAGCCTCTGTAGCTCATCCCAAAACACTGGAATGCTCGCCAAAAAAAAAAGTGATTAGGTTGGCAACACCGGGATGCTCTTTAGAAGAGATTATTCGTTTTAGTGGACACTGCCTCAAGCAGCACAAACGCAACCAAATCACCAAAGCGGTACCTAGAGGGCATCCTGGCAGCAAGGGCGGCCCGCCGGGCCCTGGTGCCCGGTGAACCGACCGGCAGGAAGGGCAGGGGCATGGAGCTGGGAGGGTGCCTCTGCCTGGGGGAGTTGAGGGAAGAGGGGGCCAGGGGGGGACTCAGGGGAGTAGGGGGTGGTGGAGGAGGTGGGCCCTGGCCAGGGGTGAGAGACCTGGTGGAGGTGGTGGATCTGGGACTAGGGCTGGGGGGCATGGTGAAGGAGGAGGAGGAGGTGGAGGTGGAGGGGGTGGCGGCCCAGGGGGAGGTGAGGGAGTAGGGCCGGTAACGCTGGGAGATGGGCACGGGGGCCGTGGGGGAGCGCAGGATGAGGCGTGGAGGGCCGGCTGGGGCTGGGGCTGGGGGGTCTGCTGGTGAGGTCGGTGATGTAGGTGTGGGAGGATGAGGAGGAAGAAGAGGAGGGGACAGGGCTGAGGAGGATGGGGTGGTGGCAGGTGACGGCGCGGTCATTCGGGATGGGTTTAGGGCCAGAGGGTGGGGACTACATCCATACAGACTGGAAAGAAAGAGTGAAGAGGATTTGCACAGGGAAAAGGAAACACACACATAGAAAGGGAGAATAACTGAAGTCTGAGAATGGCAACAACCCCAGGAAAGTGGTATTGCAAAGACCCACCATGAGTGGCGATGATATAACAGGGCAAAAGACGCTTGAGAGTATTTGAAAAGCAAGGCCATCAGGAACGTCTTCAGGCTGACAGAGTTTTGTGCTGATGCCACTTCCCTCACCTAATCCTTAACTAACTGACCAGTAAAAAAGGAAGTGAAGAAAATGGTTCCAAACAGGAACGAATCGTGACAATAACTTACATATCAGCAGGTTCATCCAGATAACACAGAGTAAAATGAACTACATAAACGCGGATAAACGAGGGTCGTCCACTGCTTAGCACTGTGGAATAGGTGCGGAAACTGGCATGAGCAATGTTCTGGCTGGCCTGAAAACAGCTAGTTAAGGAGCGGCGAGGGGCAAAATAGATTCATGACTCATTCATTATAACCCAGTTTCAGATGACCTTGTTTTAACCGTCCCATTTAATCAGGTGATCATTCAACCAGCCAATCACCTGGCTGAATTGGAAAGGTAAAACAGTCTTTTGCAATATATAGAACTAGATTGTAACTAATGAACCCATTTTGCCCATCACTGGACGTGAGTGACCTCACTTGGCTGGATAGATTCTGCCTTCAGTCAAGACGGCTGACGACACTGCTGACGACACAACCGAGTTCCGGGCTGTGGCGCATGAAAGACACAGATCACGGAACAATCGGGGACAACACGCTTTTTGTTTTGGTTCTGTTTTCTTTTTTTCACCTCCACTTGAACCTCCACATCAACAACATATCATTTCAGCTGAACTAGGCAACATTAAACAGCCAGCAGACCAGCATACTGACATATGTGCATCTGCAATTGAATGAAATTAGCCAGTGTTGTTGATAGTGATTACAAGATGATATTTCTGCATTTGTGATATTGTTCACATGCTAGTTGCGTACATGATCGCCATGTTGATGATGCATATGTTGTCACTGAAAACGTCAGCTCGGGAACTCTATGTTGTATAGTTCCGCACAAGATCAACGGCAAAATATCTCGACCTGACATTGCCTGACCAACTGTTGACAACAATTTTTCCCTCCTCAGTTTAAAGTTGGTATTCTCAGGATTACCGACAATCAGAAGGCACCAAGAGAAGGCGTGAGGGAAGTGAAGCCACTTGCCTGGATAGAGAGCTGGCCCCAAAGGAGCCTGCGCAGGGCATCATGGGGCTGGTGCCCTGGCTGGAGAGCGGCTGCAGGGTCAGGTGGCGGTCGGGGGACTTGGCGGCAGCAGAGGTGGCGGCAATGGGCTGGGAGGTGGCGGTCAGGCTGGCAAATGGGTTGTGCACTGGCGACTGGGTCGACATCATCAACACCTCCATCAGGATTTGGCCAATCAGGTCCTTGAAATCCGAGTAGACTTTGGAGGAGGATGGGGGGTGTGGAGGGAGTTGGAGAGAAAGAGGGGAAGAAAGGTGTCGTTTAGATTAATGTTCTTGAACATTTTTTCACCTTAAACCCCCCCCTTACCTGTGTCCGAGACAGGCCACGTCCCCCCAACCAAAGCTCTGCCTGTATGCATGCACTAGAAATTACAACGCCTTCAGTGACATTGACATTAATCAATACCTCCATGACTTCAGTTTTGGGTGTTTTGTTGCCCGGGGCCCACTGATAGTGGACGATATGAAGAACATGAGTGAGGGGGTACTCAAATAGTGTGACAAAAAAAGGCTTGAATGATACGCAGGACAGAAAAGGATGGAAAACACTGCTATAGAGCACTCAAGCATCGTCTTCAGTACAGTCTTTCTTAGCGCATTCATGCTGACTGAGAACCGTGCCGGTGCCCGTTTTCGCACCTAATCGCAAACCAGCCGTCCTGTTCACGCCACTGATCTTAGCGTTCGCGAACCGGAAAGTTGGTTCGCAATGCAAACCGGTCCGCAAAGTACTTTTTTCTCTGCGAACCGTGACGACAACGTGGCCGTCAGTAGGTTCAACCGGGTATCACAGTCACGTGCAGAAAAAGTTCAGAGGCTGGTATTAACACGGGCGGTTCGTAGATGAGCACTTTAGTGCCGAACGCAACTGGTGCAGGCACTGGCGCCAGCTCTGTTCTGGTCAGCCTGAAAACCCTATATGTGAGTCTGGTCTCACCATCCTTAGGGCTCTTCTGCTGGAATTCGGCAGCCAGTGCTGGGAGGAAGATGACGTCGCGGTCCTGCTCCTTCCAGGAGACGCGCAGTATCTTACAGATCAGCTGCAGAGCCTGCTCCTCAGACACCTCTGTGCTCGACGACGACTCCTGATAGGGAGGGACAGAGAGATGGAGAGGGATGGAGAAACATCAGCAACACACGTCACATGAAATCAGAAACACACTTCTTCCTGAGACACCTCTGTGTTGAGGATGACTCCTGATAGGAAGGGAGGGAGGGAGAAACATCAGCAACACAAATACACGCATGAACACAGAAAGACATATCACAAAGACACACGCACAAACATGCATGCAAACAGACTTGCACACACTGTCTTACACAAGAACACTACATTCACAACATTTCAAAGAAACAATTATCTTCTCCAGGTGCAACATCTGATTGGACAAAACATTGTGCAGCCTAACTTCAGTGAGGGAGCAGTTCCGCCGTGCACTGACTGAGATTTTACTTTTTTCTATTTCAGACATTTTCCTTGCATCCAGCACCCAAGATGATAATTATTTTTTGGATGTGTGCACATTCCATGCTTTTTACTGTGTGGTGGTGGTTTATGCTTGGGTGCATTGGATGGAGAGGCTGGGTGGGCTGTGGTGGACTGGGTGAAATTTATGAGGCTGACATTTACACTGGGGGTGCAGGAGGCAGGCAGGCAATCATGGACCAGGCTCAATCTCCTACAACAGCTGTGCTCCGATACAGGCAACAAGCTGGGGGGAGCAGCCGACACGAGCCATGCATAACATTAATCTGCAACAGACTTGCAGTCAGAAAATAATCTTCCAATACTAGGATGTCTCTTTTTTACTCTATAGGATGGTGCTCCAAGCTGTTATACGTGGAAAAATATATATGATTAGATCATAATACAATCATGGGTTTAGCATTTGTCTTTAAGTGCTGCTGGCCCAGTAATGACCAAATGGAGCACGCTGAGCCATAAATGCCTCCGGAGATATGAAGGCCTCTTTGTCACACCCCTTTGTACATTAGCTACTCAAGTCTTCAGCGCAAAGGGCAAGCACCATTTTTTATGTCTTAATGCCGTTCTCATCAATTTATTGATAGGCCTGAATATGCCGAAATAAGCTGAAAGCATGGACCGTAATTTGGTGGATCGAATCAGTGATGTTATGTGAGGCCAAGCTTTTGCTCTCACAGCCAACACCTCCAACACCTCTGAAAGTGCCAATTATTATTGTACGAATTTGAAAGTCAATGAATCAAGCGGAGACATTATGCCCATTTTGCAGATCCGTCTGATGACTCATTTTGTGTGTTTTGCTGGTTCACATCAAAAGGATAATGTATAAATGTTACACAATATTTCATGAGCTCCTAGCTTTGAACAAATATGGACATTACGATAAGGTAAGTGCGGGCTCAAAAATTGTGAAAATATAGAATGCAAACTTTGTGTTTGGATATTGTATGAGTGTTTTCCCTTAAATATCATTCCAGAGAAACCACAGATGCTAAGACTACTAATGAACCATCTGTTGAAACAGTGTGTCTGGTTAAGGTTGCCATAGATTAGGATGAGAATCAATAAAAGAACCACCCATCTGTAAATCTGTGGGAGGACTGTTGAAATGAACTTGTTTTGTTTTAGTCGAGCCCAACCTATGCTCACCACAAAAACCTGTTTTTTTATTTCACCCAGTCTTTGTAGAGGAGTAGAGAGAGAACTACAGGTGCTTCGCTAGCAGGTGCTAACTTGTTGTTTGCAAGACGCTAATGTGGTTTGCTCTTGTAGGCAATGAAAACGGAGGCCACCCTTTTTTTTAAAGTATTTTTTTGGGGCTTTTCAGTCTTTATTGTGAGACAGGATGGTGAAGGAGAGACAGGAAGTGAGCTGGGAGAGAGAGATGGGGAAGGACCGGCAAAGGACCCGGACCGGGAATCGAACCTGGGTCAGCCGAGTGGTAAACGTGTGCCCTACCATATCAGCCACGGTAGGGCCAGGCCACCCTTATAAAACAGGTTCTTCTTTTCCCTCATTTCATTTTATTCAAACTATGATCACTAGCAAGCAACTTATCTAAAAGCTGTGTTTCCATGTGGCTGACGTAGCCATTCAGGGGGACACTAGGTTCTTGTGGATGTGGGAAGGGAGCAAGGAATGTGGAGCCAACCTTATCTGAGAGGTTCCTCTTCTCCCTGCGATCGCTGTCCTCCACCTCCATGTTCTCGATTCCTGAGTCCACGTCCACCTGGGACATGCTGAGATGGGCAAACGGAGGAATGAGGCAGAGAGGAGGTGAAGACAGGGGGACTTAAACCAAACACATTTCATCATTTCAAGAGTCAGTCCATCAGTAACAATCACCTGTTATATTTAATGATGATGATGATGCTGTTTTATTTTTATTCTTAACATGCAATGGGAGTTTATGTAGCAATTCTCAGACAAATGAATCCCCTGACATGATGAGGGAACATTCAGCTATTTAAAGCAACAAGTAGTTTGCATTTTCAGTCGCACAAAAGGTTAAACGCATCTCACTCTTCCCCCATCCTTCAAACTAATGCAGTGCACTTACAGCTCATGGAAGGCAAAGCAAATTCCCCATTACAAATCCATATACCATTGAAACTATTTGAGTATAATATGTTGAGGTTGGAAAAAAAATACTTGGTGTTTCTTTAGACAGAGTGGGGGTAGATTACACTAGTAGAACTTGTCATCTTGCCACGTGCGGGGTAGTTCATCGCCACTCACCTCTTTTCACAGGAGGCAGTGTCTATGTCCATGCTTTGGGAACGGGACAGGGTCTGTGATTGGGTCTCCAGGCTGTTGGAGGGCGAGCTGGACAGAGAGCTCACCCCCTCACTGCTCTGGCTGCGGTACGCCACCCCTGTTGAAAGACACACGCGAGGGTCAGTGTGTGTGTGTGTGTGTGTCTGTGTCTGTGTCTGTGTCTGTGTGTTCTCGCCCCCTTAGTCGCTTTCTTCTTCTCTCTCGGTCTCAGTCCATTTTCTCTGCCTTCCTCTCAAGTACAAACAAAGTGCATCACTGAGACTTGTTTTTGCTTCACCTCACATCCCCCTCCATTGCCATAATTTTAGATTGTTTTATTGTCACCTTGAATGCACCGCGATGTTCTGAGGATATTCTCAAACAAGAAAGGGGGTTGTGTAACCACCCGGTTACATCACCTCATCACGTCCTGCGCTCATCAGTGGCCGACTAATATAAACAAATAGCAGGCATTTCTGGGCGTCTGATCAAAGGTTGACACATAAACTGTCACCCTGCTGCACGGAAATGTTACTCGTGAGGAAGAGTTAGCCACGCATTCTTCGATCACAAGACACTTGCTTCAAGCCACCTGGCCACTTGAAAAAGGAAACAAAAGAATCTGTTTAGAGTGAACACAAATGTGGCCAAAAGGCCATGGACACACAATGACCCCATCTTCCAGAGAAACAAGGGCATCTAAATGTATCTAACGACTAAGTAGCTCTGATCGATCCAAAGTTTATTTATAACCACTTCAAATGAATGGCCGCATATGCCAATGACCGTACAACAACGGACAGCCTAAAATCATTGACTAGCTTTCCAGCTGCAGCATGCCTTGATAATTAGTCAACACCACATGTTGTTCTGTGTCTCAAATAACGCACTTGCGCACTTCCGACACTATGTTTCAGCGCGTAAGGTGCTCATGCTCAAAATTCAGTGCACTGACAGTCCAAAACACTAAGACACTAAACACTATGCACTATGCACTAAACATCAGTGCACTGATACAAGGGCACCATTTGAGACACAATAATGACAGGCTTTTAAAAAACGGACCAAGATGATGACAAAATGCTTCCTCCTCTGTCCTGCTACTAATGTTTTCTAGTAGACGAGGAGAATATCTTGTCCATGACAAGTTTCCTCTGTTGTGCCTTCGGTCCAAGCATAAATAACTAAAATCAGATTTCTGTTTTCCAGAAGGCACCTGAGCCCTTCAGCATGTGTGGAGGTCAGTCACAGAATAATTGTTGGAGAAAAAAAGGAGAGTGGGTTCTATTGTCCTGGTGCAAATTCTAGAGACTCAGCTATGCAGCCCCTGCTGTTCTTTGTTAAAACAACAGCCACAAAGCCTGACGAAATATGCGGCTGGTTCACATCACAACTACACCGACTCTAAAGGCTTCTCCAAAAAAAAAACCTTCGTACTGCCACTACATACTTCAAAGCTTTATCGCTTTGACTCCTTCAAGTCTTTGACTGCTAAAGGCACTGTGATCCTTTAATATTTCTGTCAGACACGACACTAAGATGCTCAGAGGATGACAATATGAAACAGGGGGCCATCCTGTTGAACAAGACTGGCTGCTACGACTACCACTGATCACCAAAAAGCTACACCACAAAGTATGAGCTTTACAGCTTTACAGACTGACACAGGTGCATAAGTGTAATCTCCCTAAGCTTGACCTACAAGCCAGAATACAGACACCAGGTCCAGTTTGTCCACCGTTAGCCCCCGAGCTGATCTCTGTTTTTGAAGTTAGAGACGGAGCCTAGGTGCTGAGCCAGATACAGTATGACTCTGCATTTCTCTCCCCGCCCCCTTTCAGGTCGACAGCATAATCATCATCCCACGCCAGCAGCTCGCAGCAGGTAACCTCTGCCTGCCTCAGCAGACAGACAGCTGATAAAGTGATAACATCTTGTGACGACGGAATTTCCCCCCTCCAACCGCCACCCACGCTTTCTGTTTGTGCATCTGGACGTGCGAGCGACTGCGTTAGCGTGACTCTTTTGCTAAGCATTGAGCAAGGTCGGTTGTACAGTATGGAATACATGCTTCTAATATGCATGAATATCTACCATCTCTGAAGGTCGGGAGGGATGCTATAGAAAACTATATGGCAGGGTGAAAAACAATAAATCACATACATTGTCTAAATCGCAGTTGTGCTTTATAGGGATAAGTAAATTTACATTTACAGACTGACATATTGGATTGGGTATTGGACCATTACTGTTACTTGTCCCATCTTGCACTTTGATGTCAGTCTGTAAATGTCAGTCCCGTGTATGTCTATGTCCTTTCATGGTATAGGAGAGAAAACGTCATTTCAATTTCCTTGTATGGCCTGTGCATATGAAGAAACTGACAATAAAAGCTGACTTGACTTGACAAGTATGAACTATACAGACAACCTACAACAAACTCCTACTGACTGGAATGTAAAAAGATAAATGATGCTGATGTGTTTTTAAAACACCACTTGCTTACATTTGTGTGCAAAACTTGAATTTTGCCTCTTATCACGCGTTCTCAGTGGCCACGAAAAACAAAAACTCGACGGCCATGCCAGAGGCACGCAATACCAGACAGAGGACCGGGGTTAATAAGCTTTCACTTTCACGTGATGGGGAGAATGTGGTATGGACACTTCCTCTAGTGTTGACAAAGCAATAACAAACACACAGAAGGAGAATGACTGAATCTTATCTCATATCTTAGCTCATATCACCATGCAATATGCTTTAAGTATCCAAGAATAAACAGACAAACTAAGTATTTAAATATAAGTATAATTGTGAAGTTAAGAACAAGTCAAGGTAGAGATGGCGTCCGCGACAAGTTTCGCTCGTTGCGTAATTCCAAATCAAAAATGCAGTGTGAAGAAAAGGTAGTTGCACACAGGAGCTTGATGTTGTTCAGTGAAACTGTAAAAAGCTGAAAATAAAGAGAAGCCAAAACAAAAAGTGGGATGCAAACTTGATTTTGGGAACACTGATGATGGGCTTGACCCGAAACGTTTGCATCCACTTTTTGTTTTGGCTTCTCTTTATTTTCAGCTTTTAACACAGTTTCACTGAACAGCATCAAGCTCCTGTGTGCGACTCCTTTTTCTTCACACTGAAGTTAAGAACAAGCAAGAGGTCAATGTTTGCCAGATGGCAGAAAACTGTTTTTTACTCTATCACCAGTTTGGGAAGAAGTCGTCATGACATAGCGTAAGCTAAGCTCAACTCTACTACTATGACTCGCACTGTACCACTGATCGTGACAAAAACACCTGCTGCATTCTCTTTAGCTCCTTTGTTTTGGTTTTCCTTACCTGAGGCACCCATTGGGGAGGTGGCGGGGGTGGTAATGCTCTGGGTGCTCAGCCCCAGAGTGTGGGAGGGGGCAGATGGCATGGGCTGTGGCTGGGCCCCAGAGGGTCCCGCGAGGGGCCCCGGAGGGTTCTCTCTCTGTGGGGACGTGAGGGGCGTGCTCAGGGGGGTGCTGGGCTGAGACGTCTGCCCCCCTGCCAGCCGAGCCAACCGCCTCCTCCTGATCTGTGAGATAGAAAAAGGAAAGCCACCAGGACGTATGGGGTTAATAATAAATTAATGTGCTGCTATTTCTACGTATGTACTGTGTGTAGTATGCAACACTGGATTAAAGTAGCTCTGGCATATTGTTTGAAAGGGCTTCTTGACTGTGACTGATATATATATGTAAGGCCCACTGTTTACGCAAACACCAAGCTTTCCCATCAAAAGAATACAGTCCCAGGAAAAAGTTTGTACACCCTTTGAAATGTCTTACATTTCTGTCAAAATTGATCATAAAACATGGTGTGATCTTCCCGGAAATCTCAAGAAGGAACAATCAGAGTCTGCTTGAACTAATTCCACCCAAACATTTACATATTATCATATTTGTATTGGCCATAAGGCCATACGATTCACAGGAGAGGAAGGCATAAATAAGTACACCCTTGCATTAAATTGGTTTTAACCCTCAGTTTAGTGGCAATATCATCAACCAGACTTGCCCTGTAGTTGCAGATCAGATTAACAAAACAATCTGGATGTGTCTCGTCTCCCTCTTTTTTAGAGAACTGCGTCTCGTCACCAAGGTTTCTGGAATGTCTGGAGTGCATAGCTTTCTTGACTTTATGCCATATAATCTCAATTGTTTTTGGTCAGGGCTTTGACTGGGCTATTCCAGAATGTGTATTTCATTATTATGAAGCCATTCTCAAGTCGATTTGGTTCTAAAGTATGGATTGTTGTCACATTTCAGCACCTATCCTCTTGTGTGCTTCAACTGTGTGACAGACTTCCTCACGTTTTTCCTGTAAAATATCACGATAAATTTGAGTTCATTGTTCCACTGATAATAGCAAACTGTCAAGGGCCTGAGGCAGCAAGGTAGCCGCATATAATAATGCTCCCACCACCATACTCAGAAGTGGAGATGTAACCAAGAATAGCTAAAAATGGGGTTCATTCTGCCAATCTAAAATTAATGGGGTTTCTGTTCAAAAAAATATTGCTGCACCTTCGAGGTGTGCGAAAAAGCATTCATATGCTTCATAGAATTACTGCTGAATATTCTGTAGACCAACGTTGAAACCAAAGTTGAATTGTTCAGGGGAACACACAATGTCATGTTCGGATGACAACTGGAGAACCACACCTTCACCAAAACATCATCTCCACTTTTGAGTATGGTGGCTGGAGCATCATTATATGCGGCTACCTTGGTGCCTCAGGCCCTTGTCAGTTTGCTATTATCAGTGGAACAATGAACTCAGAAGTTTATTGAGATATTTTACAGAAAAAAATGTGAGATATTCTTTCACACAGTTGAAGCACACAAGAGGATGGGTGCTGAAATGGGACAACAATCCATATTTTAGAGGCAATTGACTCATATTGCTTCATAACAATTAAATACTCATTCTGGAACAGCCCAGTCAAAGCTCTGACAAAAAAACATTTGAGATGATATGGCATGATGTCAAGAAAGCTGTTCACTCCAGACATCCCAGAAACCTTGCTGAAGAAGGGCAGTTTTCTAAAGAAGAGGGAGACAAGATGCATCCAGATTGTTTTGTTAATCTGATCTGCAACTACAGGAAACATCTGGTTGAGGTTATTGCGACTAACTTAGGGTTAAAACCTATTGAATGCAAGGGTGTACTTACTTATGCCTTGCTGTCCTGTGAATGTTTACATCTTATGGCCAATGGAAATATGAAAACTTGTAAATGTTGAATTGAATTAGTTGAAGCAGACTCTGGTTGTTCTTTCTTGTGATTTCAGGGAAGAACAGACCACGTTTTCTGACCAATTTTGACAAAAACGTAAGAAATTTCAAAGGGTGTACAAACTTTTTCCTGGGACTGTAGATCTATTCCCTCATAAATACTGTGGGAAAGGTAAAGGGACAAAGTCTACGCAATCAGCCACACTTCATCTAGGTACACTTAAGTTCACCAGAATGTGGGGAAATAAAAGAGACAGCTAGTTTCTCGCCGAGACGACACTTAATTCCTGCAACTTAGAGTTTCACTAAAGAATCACCAGTCACGCATTCTCAAGACTGGACGATCGAGTTGAAGTGTCTGACCCACTGACTGGTACTGTATCATTGGTCTGACCCATTGATTGTCTAAACTGACCCTACGATGGAATGGAGCTAGAAACAAGGAATTTGACACAGAGAAAAGGAAAGACAGAAATCAAGCGAACAGGTCGTGATGTTTATATGTTAGGCTAGGGAATCCCCTCGTACTGATGCATTTTATACAGTGGGTTGAGCACACAACAGTCATCACTAATCAAGGATAAAGTTTCAGATGATGTTTATGATCATACAAAAGCTCGACCATTTTTTGTCATGCACTTCATGAATGTGAAAAATGGCAGGGTGCAGAAACCAAAAACCTTTCTCTAAATGTGTCATTAAATTGCAACAGTGCTCCAACGAATAATAACGAGCAATGCAATCAACAACCAAAACATTTATGGAAGAGAAAACGGTCCATGGATTGTTACAAATGGTTAGATGACACGTCCCATCAAACGACAAAACAATCCTTCGAAATCCAGCCATCCTAGCTTGCTCGAAGGCAAGCAAAACACTGGGATTCCCTAGTAAACGTGACCGAGGTAATCCATCGACCCAGTGAAACGCAATACATGAATCATTCAATTTTCAGATGAGGGCCCGAAGAACATACATTTGAAAACGATGGACTTGTTTACCCATCTCAACCGAAACTAGCATAGCTCAATCGCCATGACTAGTCAATGGGCGACAAAACGATGGAAAGCTAGACGGGAATATTTGATTAATGCAACTTGGCGACTGTACAAAATGATATTGAATCCCCATAACTCAACATTCACATGCGACGATTTTACATCGGCCAAAGCAGATCATTGCAATCCGTGCACATAATATACCGTTTCATCTCAATGCCAAATACTGTGTATCAGCTAACTTAGACATCTGGCTAGTTAGCCTTTTGGCTAAAGCTACTGTATCATGCTAGTTCTAGCTTACTACCAGTGCCTCGGCTGAGCAAAAAGGTGACAATGACATGCAACCAAACTAAGAGTACTGTGGCAACAATTCGTATATAACACGGACAAAATAAAAGCCTTTCCTCAAGTGTATAAAGAGTAAAGTGAAAACGGAGAGTGACCTTACCTCGTCGGCACTGAGCTCTTCCATCGTCTTTCTTTTAATTTTAGCTAAATAAATTTGCTAGCCAACCAGCTAGCTATCTTATAATGGCCAAAAGTGCATAGTCCACTAAGTCAACTAAAACAATAACGTTACACCTTGATTGTCTTGTTACAATGATTAAAATAAACGGAAAGACACATGTACAGTTTCCTTGCCGGGATGCTTTCCTAACCGAATTCTATGAAGAATGAAACAAACACAAAAGTATTATTCGTCAAAGCCAGTCAAAACACCATCGCGGCCATTTTGGATATACGATCACGTGACATGGGACAGATTTCAAGATGCGGCACTCCTGAGGTCATCTGAGAGGATGGCTGAAACGCTTGCAACACTTGTTGTTGTTGTTGTTGTTGTTATTGTTATTGAGCCTGCCTAGTAGTGCATTATAATATCTAATTTATACAAACATGATCATGGTTGATTATCAATAGTTTTTTTTTTCTTCATCGAATCTGTGCAGGGCAAAAAAAACAGTGTGTGTGTGTGGGGAGGGGGGGGTACTTCAATGAAATGAATAGGATGAGGCGTTTGTATTTTATTCATACATACATTTTATTTGCCTACATTATACAGAACGTGTGTGTGTGTGTGCGTGCGTGCGTGCGTGCGTGCGTGTGTGTGTGTGTGTGTTTCATAATGTCAATCATACAACAATATGTATTGTCTGTGACTGATATGGAACAGTATAGCTCATGAAAATAACAGACATCAAAATTATTTTCTGTCTTTTCTGTCTGCTACATTGTAAACAAGAAGAAGCCTGGGTAGGCGGTGGGCCAGAAATCCTATCTTGCAAGTTCGTCGGAGTGATCAGGTGGCAACTTGGTTTTTGCTCATATATATCCATCAGAGTGCATAAATCAATATTCTAAGTGTTGCCATCGTCAAAAGTTGCACATTCATATGAAAAACAAAGGTTGAAATAGCGATTTTTGGTAATGTAGGAATGCAATTAAAATTGACCTCTTCAACAAGAAAAGTGTCACCAAATAAATTTGAAGTGATCCACAAGAGCAAAACTTCACATATAAGTGTGTATTATGCCTATCAATATTTCTTTATGGGTGTAATGGCAGTCAGGCATAGCGCCACCATGTGGTAGGTAATTGAACTGCTTGAAATGCACTGCAGTTACTGTTAATTCCATATAGGAAAAAGTGGTGAAGTTGATTTGTAGATTCTATTAAACATGGTCTATGAGTGAAATGGCAGTCAAGCATAGCGCCACCATTTGGTAGGCGATTGAACTGCTTGAAATGCACTGCAGCTACTGTTAATTCCATATAGGAAAAAGTGGTGAAGTTGATGTGTAGATTCTATTAAACATGGCCTACTTTGTGAATGGTTTGTTGATGTCTTGTAAAATAAGGAAATTGTATGGTGAGAAACGTACCACAGGTAAACCGTTAATTGTTAATTCAACATTCATTGCCTGACATGAATTATAATTAGCAGATCATGGCTGATTGTAATTATGAACACAAAACACATAATCACAACTTAGTTACTGTCTTTTGCCTTTGCATGACTCTTTCACTCAAGACTGATAGACACAATGTAGAATACAGTAGGCCTAATTGCCAAAGGTTTTCACAAAATTGAAAAAGACAAAATTTTCATCATTTTAAGTAAGACTTTATTATTAGTTGTATAGTATTATTATTATTTATAATTATGATAATTATGCAAATATAAAAATATAAATCCAAGGTGGTCACAATTTTTCAACATGGCCACCCTCTCCACTTGTAAAAAAGGCCTGGAATAGTTAACTTAATGATGCAAGCATGCAATTTGGCACAAAATGCTCATCAGAATCCACTCTTTGAAAAAAGGGTGCTGGCCTCAGGGAATTCCAAGATGGCCACCTTCCACCAATGACTCCTTAGCCTATATTAACTGATTTGCAGTACAATTATTTTAAGAAAAAAAAATCTGTTTGATCACTATCCTATCATACAGTCTGACCAAAAAGATCTGCTATATTTGCACGATGGCATTTTTAAGTAAGTGAGAAGTGTAGTCCTATAACAAAATCTCGAAAAGAACTGTGTAAGGCTGGACAGTGGACAAATAAGACATGTAGCATTTACACCCGTCTGAGCCATTCTCTACTCTCTGTAATGGGAGACCCAATTACCCAGAACACTTTCAATTAGTTTCCTATCCCCAGTCAGCTGGATTTTCTAACTAGTCTTGGCCTTATCAGCAGATATATTCCAAAAAACTTTGAACAGCCTCATTTCCCATCCTGGAGTGTACATGACTACTCATTGGTGCTTTGATGCATTGGTGGCTTTTAAATTCCACTGAGGAAATTGGCAAAGGTGTTGTTATCCAAGTTGACAAGTTGGGGGAACCCACAGTTATTTTCTTGTTAACTACACAGCATTTACAGTCCTTCTATTTTGGCCAAGTTGTACTGTAGGTAAGGACATTGGAATGATTGGCATGATGCTGTGCTGCTGAAACACGAGACCCTACATCTCCGATAGAATTGATTGTGTTTGATATCTTTGACCAAGTCAACTTTGATGATGTTGAGATTTTCCTGAGTACGTTGGGAGCTGTATATCTTTTGACGTCTGCATCAGACTTGGTACAACCAAAACTCTCTCTGAATGAGATAGGCCTACATGGTCCTAGGAGGAAGCCAATAGCCACATCTTTTCCCATGCCAAATTATGGTAAGGCAGATCGCCGAACCACGTCTGTGTAATAATAAAAGAAAGTTAATGCATGGTGTGACCTTTTCTTACTTTTCCCTGCCAAATTATACCAATGGCAATTTTCTCCACTCAAGTCTGGATGTGCAACATTTAAGGCTGATGTGTGGCCAAACCCAGAGCCTTCAATTCATTGTCATCCACAAACTTTACAACACAATTGAACAAGAGAAGGGCTAATACATGCTGTTCTGCCATGCTTTTACATGCTGTGACATGGTCACAACCTTCAAAACCAATGATAAAGGAAAGTAGTGGAATGAGCGATTCAGCACTGCAGATTGTATGAGTGATGCGAGCCATTAAGTATTTTGCAGAAAGGCCATGTGAAGACATCCCTCCAACAGCAGCAGCACCGATACAACACACTACATAATATGCAACAACACACTACATAATGTGCAACAAATCAAGCCTGTGGGTTTTGAAGCATATGCCAACCAGAAACTCAAAGAAATGAAATCCAACTGACGGGAGAAGATTGGCAAAGAATGAACAGGGCAGCCATTGCAAAGAGTAGTAAATGTTTGCTAAGTGCGGCAGGTGCACATGCCTCAGGCTTGGTCTTATATGCACAGTCTAGTGAAGCTGCAAATGTGAAGTACAGTTTTGCTTAATCCTTTTACTTCAGTCCTGTCAAGATTTTGACATTATATTGTGCAGTTTTAGTATTTGTGAATCGTGTTTTTGAATAAGAAATCACAGCTCCTTTTCAGACTGTATCATGTATGTGTATTGTTCTTCAGTAATTTGTTGATTTCATTGAAGTAATTGCATGTTAGTTAGCATTAGTAATTGTTGGTGGAGAGGATAGCCTCTCGAAACGTGTCAAACATCTTGGATTTTCTTGTGAACAATGTTGTTGTTTCAAAGAGTATATTCTAATGAACAAGGGTGCTAAATTGCATGCCAACATTTCATTATGTGAACAGTTCTTGGTCTTCTAAGGCGGGTGGCCATCTTGAAAAATGGTGGCCACTTTGGATTCTTTTGGTGGCCATCACACTTTTTAAAAGGGTGTATTGTATAAACATTTGTGCCAAACTCCATGTTTGCATCACTAAGTGAACGATTCTTTGCCTTATTTATAAGTGGAGAGGGTGGCCATATTGAAAACGGTGGCCATCTGGATTTTATCAATGGACAATGCTCTTCTTTTAAAAGTGGATTGTAGATAACATTTGCAGTATTTCATGCTGTCATAATTAAAGCTATTCGTGACCTCTTTATAAGTGCAGAGGGTGGCCATCTTAAAATATGGCCGCCAGCTTGGATTTTCTGCGCGGCCAAGGGCATTTTTTTAACCCTCCTGTTATCCTTGGGGTCTATTTGACCCCATTCAATGTTTAACACCTGAAAAATACATGAAGTACATATTTCTCCTGCCTCATCTTTGATGACTTTTCCTAAATAGATGGGATAAATGTGAAGAAAGTGAAATTTCCACAAAAATGTTTTTCCTAAGTCCTGTACACATTTTGGTTACATCCGTGTTCCTTGGGGTCAATTTGACCCCAATGCTTTCAAGTGTATAAAACATAAATGGAACATCCATATTTTGCAAATAAATGTTAAAATCTGTTTAGATAATGTGAAATACATGAAAATAAGCTATTCAGCCATGCTTCTTCTGAACATTTTGCTTTTGTTTGGGCCTTGATAAATAAAAATACTAATGATATGGGGGAGGCCTAAAACTATTTCACGGCAACATTTTGGACAGTGGTGGCTACTACAGCTTTGACATTTTGACAAATCCACCAACTGAACATTGTTGTACCTATAGCACCATCATGGCACCCCCACAGCAACCCCCCCCCCCCCAACCCTGTACCATGAGGGCTAGCCTAATTTTGGACCCTCCCACTACACACACACTAGCATAAGATGGGTCACATATAGTCAGCATTGCTGTGCATGCTGTTCTGTGCCCAGCATATATAATTATAAGTGATGGTATATTTGAAGAGAAGCTTTATGATTGTGATCTAAAGACTGAAATGTACTGTTCTGATGGTGACAAGCCGTTGTACTTCTTTAGATGGATACGATCTCAAGGTTGGTTGCTATGTTGAGAGATATAATGGTGCAGGTCTTCTCCTCTATTCAGTATGTTGTTCCACATTGACATGGTGGTCTGCAGCATTGGTTATAAACTGGTGCTACCTGACATAGAGAAGGCAGGACCTTCCAGGAACAGCAACCGCTGTAACTTTTGTGAAGGACATACACATTGACGTCCATATCAAGTTCTCCAGTGGGCATCAATAGTGAATAGAAGTAAACATAGAATACAAGTTGCTAGCCCTGTTCCTTCAAACCTTACCCCACTACCATGAGCATGAAATGTGTCTACAAGGAGCACATGCAAACATTTTCTTCCTCATATGCACACTAATTCAAGCGCAGAAATAATGATAACAATGATTTTCTATGATGTTCCCAAAACTCATTTGGTTGGCAATGTATCCATGTTCTTACCTAACTATTATACTTGTGTTATAAATACACATTCAAACATTCAAAGATTCAAGAATGTTGGACTTAAAAAACCCTCTGAATGTTTGGGAATATGTATATTTATTTTAGGGTGAAATTGACCCATATGGTAGTAGACAGATACTATCCTTGATAATCAAATTTGTTTTTCAAATGTTATAAGTAATAGAAATACATATTTAGGGAGTATATGGAGCCACTAAAATTTCAATAATATGTGTCCATCTGTTTTTAGAACAATTAATGACATTTTATTGCCATTTTCTCAAAATTTCGCCTAGTCATGGATTAAGTTTTTTGGTGTGTGGGCTATGTGTGGGGGTGCTAGGATATATTTAAAGGACTTTTTATGTCACCAACAGATCCATAATACATATATGAGAGATAAATATGTGCCAAAGTGTTGTTTTCTACTGATTTTGTAGACATTTAAGTGGTTGGGGTCAAATTGACCCCAAGGATCACGGATGTTTCAAAATTTGAGGGTAACAGGAGGGTTAAAGAGTGCACACTAATGAATATTTGTGCCAAATCTATACGTGCACTTTTCTGTGCACTTACCGGTATATAAATAAGGTAAAAATCCAAGTAGCGCCCCCTGTGGTGGCCAAGGGAGCAGGTTTATGCCCTGGCAACAGACAGATTTGGATTCAGCACCCCCAAATTGACAAAGTACACATATTTTTAAGTTGCTACTAAGAGGTCACAACAAAACTCATTTTCCAGATGACCTATGATTTCTGGTCCGCAGCCTATGTGTCATATTTTGGTATTTTCTTCCATCTTGAGTCTAGATTGTAATGTATATGTATGTTGTTCGATAATTCAACCAATTAACTGTCATGTTAAGAGAAAAACATGGCTTGAAGTAAAGAAACGGTACAAAACCAGCATTTTAAGTCAGTTTGAACTAGCCCCCTGCACCAGCCCCCCCATACCCACCCCCCCCCCACCACCCACCACATACACACACACACACACCAAGTCTTCGGTTTCATGGAAAATGTTGTTACAAAGCAATCTGTAAAATGTTATAACTGAACAGCAAAAAAACTTTTAAACTCTGTTTCTACCCATAAATAAGCAAAAATGAATATAGCGCCCCTTGTGGTGGCCAAACGTGCAGGCTGACGCCGTGGCAACAGGCAGATTTGGATTCAGCACCCCCAAATTGATCAAGAAAACATGTTTTTAAGTTGCCACTAAACGGACACAACGAAACTCATTTTCTAGATGAGCTATGATTCTTGGCCCGCTGCCTATGGGTAGGCCTGCAGTGTTTTCACTTTCTCTCAGAATGCAGTAAATACTTCAGTCTCTTCTGCCCCCTTGTGGTGAAAATGTGTCAATGACCTGAGTATGAAAGACCACCATGGAAACAGAGTTTCTATGGATATGACCGGCTGTGATGGAAAGCACTAGCTGAGAGTGAGTTCATTTAATCAAGGCTTTTTAATCAAGTCCCACTTCTTGTTTAACATAGCCAACTTAGTACACTGCATGTGTTTTAATGGCTACTGTTTTATTAAACATCCTCCTTTCACTTAATCCTCTTGAACACTTGCTTGCAAACTTCACCCTCGCAGTACAGCTCCTGGGGGGGGGGGGGGGGGGGGGGGGGGGGGGACAAAGAAGTATAATATACAATGTTAAATGTTTCATTTTAATAATGCAAACAAGACTGATCTAAAATACTGTGTGCCTACCAGATGTAATTTATCGTCCTCCACCCATTGGGCCCAGCCACGATTCTTCTTCTCTCCCACCTGAGTGCAAACCAGTTTGTTTCCTTGCCACGTCACCACCGACTGCAGAACATATTTTATCAGGACAAAGCAAAAAACAGATCAAACGTTCTGTTAACAAATTAAATGTATTTAAAGCATTTTGTATGCCCAAAACACAACCACAACAACAACAACAACAACAACAGGAAAACCTCTTTTAGCCAAAATGCGCTATCTACTAAAGGCAGTGCATTATGGAACTCTATTCCACTACATATAAGGGAATGTCCCTCTTTAGCCTCCTTTAAAATGGAGATTAAAAAGTGGCTTCGAGCCCAACAAACATGTTCACACTGATAGTCTGAACCTCTACACAGCATGCACACACACACACACGCTCGCACGCGCACACACGCACGCGCACACGCACGCGCACACGCACGCGCACACGCACACGCACACGCACACGCACACGCACACACACACACACACACACACACACACACACACACACACACACACACACACACACACAGGCCTAATACATAGCCCTATCTTGGGACCATTTTCTTTTTTCTCTCTCTTCTTATTGACATGCTTTTTGCGTCTGTATTGTGTTTCATTTATTTTGTTACTAACAGTCTGTTTTGGTTTTAGATGTTTGGGATTTTAATTTATAATGCTTGTCAACATCTAGCCTGCCTATTTTGGACACCAGATGGAGATTAGCCTTTGGGCTACAATCTGGCACATTTATATATATGTGCATGTATGTATATGTTCATTAATGTGCAATGTCCTGAAGAAATAAATAAATGAAATGAAATGAAATGAACAACAACAGCAACAACAACAACAACAACAACAACAACAACAAAAGTCCCATGGAAATTCAGTTCCACCTTGCAGTGTCTGTTATCCATGCCTTTGGTGTATTCCTTGAATTCCTCATCTAACTTGAAGGAGACAATATAATTCCTGAAGACGCTGAGGGTTTTGACAGTGTAGGTGTCACCCGCCTGCTCTATGACTTTCTTCTGACGGAGCATTGCAGCAGCTTTACGCACAGCAAGGCTGAGTTCTGCAAAGAAGAAAAATGGGAGAACTTCACAAGTGGATCTCTCATTTATCATTTTTATGACAAACAAAAGAATTAGAAGTGTGTATGTTTGTAGATGAGAATTGATTTCGATAGCTTTTCATGAGAGTAGTAGGCCCACATTTTGCCAGATTTATCTAAAATGATTGTTATGCTGCTGAGCCTTGCTTTTTCACTGGATTCTTTAAAATAGGGAAGTCAAACTCAGGCCCAGGGACCAAATCTGGCCCCTTTGTGTGGCCTGCGAGATCATTTCAAATGTATATTACATTTGGCCCCCATGTAGAGCATACCATTAATATAGTAACATGCGTAAAACACGAAATATGGTGTGCCACAAGAATATGAGTGGGCCCAGGTCAGTGTAACAACTCAAACACATACTAATACAACAGAATGTGTACATTTGAACTATCTTATGATGGGAATTGAGTGTGAAATTTCCTTTGAGCATTGTGTATGCATGCAAAAAAAAAGTATTTTTAAAAATAAATATTGCGTTTGGCCCGCGACTACACCATAGATTTTGATTTTGCCCCACTACAAATGTTTGAATATATTGAGTTTGGCATCCCTGCTTAAGAATGTGTATAGTCCTCACATGTGCAATATGCTTTACAGAAAACAGCATATTTTTAGATCAGTTATTTATTGAGTTGTTAAAAAAAATACACGATTAAGAATTTGCATCATCCACTTGTCTATTCTATAGCGTTAACTCCAAAAACAATGTTATATTTAAATGTATTATTATTACAATATTAATCCATTACAAAGGGAAAGGAAGAGCTACAACTAGGCCTGAATTAGGTCTACTTACCAAGTGCCTTCATAAATCCTTCAAAGTTGACATTGCTGATCATGTCCCAAGACCCGAAAATATTGTTGTCAGGCATTGCTACAAGTAGTGAACACGTTTAGAGACGACCACTTGCGTTGCTGTACTGAGCAGAGTGGGTTCCCCTGTAGCACACATTCTTTGGAAGATCCTGCGCAAGCTTTAGGTGGATTACCACCACGCCACGCCGATCTAATGGTCATCCTCATCCTCTCCAACTCTGGAAAGCTCCCACGTCGTCAAACATGTTGGGCACAACGTCCATTTCATGTTTTGTTGCACAGGCCAGGCCATGGCAAGATGCTATTTGAAGAAGAAGAAGAAGAAGAAGAAGAAGAAGAAGAAGAAGAAGAAGAAGAAGAAGAAGAAGAAGAAGAAGAAGAAGAAGAAGAAGAAGAAGAAGAAGAAGAAGAAGAAGAAGGACAACAACAACAACAACAACAACAACAACAACAAGATGATGATGATTTATGATGATGATGATGATGATGATGATGATGATGATGATGATGATGATGATGATGATTATGAAGAAGGAGGAGGAGTAGGAGGGGGAGGAAGAGGAGGACAATGAAGAGAATGAAAAGACAAAGAACTGAATAATATCAACAGAAAGAGACACCATCATGGGTTGATGAAATGAAACACCTAATGCCCCTTTTGGTCAGAGGAAACATTGCTGGCTTTTAAGTGATGCTCTGTCTCTCTCTCCCTATTGATCAGATTTCAGATTTAGACTGCTAAATCCTAATAATGCATTTGTAGCAAAATTCAACTCTATTCATCTGACTTGATCTCTGCATGATTCATCAAAATATCACAGTTATCAGAACACTGTTTGCCATTGATATTGCCTTTGGTCTTTATAAGTCATAATTTGAGAACATACAGAGCAATATATTTTATTGTCACTGCATGTGGACCCTTTTCCCAGTAGGTCAGTAGGTAATGAGGTCTTAATGTAAGGTCAACTGTGAGGTCATATTTGTGGTACAACAATACGTATAGCATAAAAGGCAGGGATAACAAATTTAGGCCAGGGGTCCAAATCTGACCCGTGGTGTAATTTCATTTGGCACGCAAGATCATTTACATTACAGTTGACCCACACACAATCAATATACTATACAGTAAAATGACTTGAACACAAATTTTGATGTGTCACATAACAGGCATAAGAGAGGGTACAGGCCAGTGTAACATCTCACACACTCAGAATATGTGCAGGTACATCGAACAGCCATATTTGATGGGAATGAGTTCAACCTTCAGCATTAAATGTGTGCATGCAGAATTTTAGTATTTTTAAAATAAATATTGAGCTCGGCCTGCAACGTCATCCCCTGCTGTGGCCCACTGTGAATTTCAATTTGACACTCCTGATATAAGGTGTTCAGGTTTTGGAGGGATAGACTACCTATTACCAAACATTGGGATGAAGGTCATGTTTTGCACCAGTCAGCTTTGGGCTCGAAATATCAGCTGCATCTAATGGATTTGTCTCAGGGTTGGACATTGATTTGCAAGTACTGGTAGCAATGAGCTGGACGGTATGCTGAAATTAGCCACACCATCACAGGCAGCTGGACTTGTGGATATGAGTTTGTCTTGGTACAACACATTATGCATGCTGTTGCCTATAGTGAGATGCACACCATTATAGCCAGTGAGTTGGTCTTAATACTAGACAACAGGGAAGCCAACAGGGAGGTGAAGGGGTCAGTTGTCCCGGGCCCAGGGATGAGGCAAGATGCAGAATTGAGTCCTCATTATATTGTACTCTGTGGGGGGGCCTATCAGAGGACTTTGTTCCAGACCAGGCTGAAGCTGTCAGCAGCCATAGACAGTTTAATTCCCAAATACCGGTACTATGGAAATGATGACAGTGAGACAGACATGTGCTCCACTGCCCTCATTAGGGTGGAGTTGCCCTTGAGCAAGACGTGTAACTTAAGGGGGACTGTTCCCTGTCCCTAATTTTACTTTAAGACACTAGGTAAGGCTCTCAGCTAACTGCAATGGAGAGTAATTCCAAATCTTTCATAACCACCCATGAGTAATCCCACCTAATGCTGCCACATGCGTCTTATAAGCATCCAATGGTAACGATGGGATTCACATATGTTATGCTACAAAGGCCAATGAGAAATAAGCCGTAGACTAAAACAATCTCTGATCAGGAGGAATTAGGCTCCCTTTGAACTGAGGTTCTTTAGGGAACATTTTTGAACAATTTATTGTGGTCCACCAAGTAAACAGGTCAACAGCAATTCAGTTGATGTTGTGTAGCAAAAATGCAGTAGGCCTACTCATACGATTATAACAAGGAACTCTTGCCTATACTTGTCCATTCTTGCCTATACTTGCCTTGCTTATTCAGATAGACTATTTACACTGTTCCTGGCAAAGTTAAATCATGGACTGTGACAAATAAATGAATTAAAAAGAATGATAGGCTACTCAGAAAACTTTATTTTCTTCACAGGACATTAAAACAAAGTGTTGTAGGCTATGCCTGTGCTTCTCAAATTACAACTCAAACATTAGGCACATTACAACAAACTCAAAGCATATCAATCAAAGCAAAGCAAAGCAAAGCAAAGATACAGAATATTTAAACTCACTGCAAATAATTTCCCTTGTGACTGACATGAGGCTATTCAGCCATCACCTGAATATCCAGTTTTGTGCAAAAGATGACTGTGGTATCCTTCCCTCTCCTCTCACTGTTCTGCCGTCATTTAGTAATTCAAGAGAATTCCTGAGAGGATTATAAAAGCTGATTGTACATATTTAGTACCAAGGCTGGACTAGGACCAAAAAGAGGGCCTGTTTTGCAGGTCCCCCTCTAAGACGGTGATTACGCGAATGCGGATATTTTCAAATGCGGATTAAATCCGTTTACGCTTAAACGCTTAAAATGTGAATAAAAATAAAAACTCCATTGTGACATGTGCATTTTAGCCTGTAAATCGGATATAAAAAACCAACGATATTTTGTTTGACTAAAACTCTGTTTACTTGTAAACAAGAAGCCAAAACGAATGTGTTTTAAAAATGTCCAGATATAAATAGCTTTTAAATAGTGGAACATTCATGTGAAGCAGAAAAAACAAAAACCCAAAACAGCCCCCTGAGGACCATCGTGTCCTGTATGCCAGATGACCAGTCCAGACCTGTTCAGTAACACTGTCTTTAAGTTCAGGAAAAAGATGACACTGATCTATGAGGATTCCTTCTGTTTAGGATTAATTCTTTTAAAAACTTGCTTGCAGACCTGGCCCTCACAGTACACCTCCTGGAAAAGACAGATATGGGAGATATTTAAAGGTTTGCATTTAATTTCTCTAATGTAGCCTAATATGGCAACGTTTCAGCAAGACTTACCATATATAAATGTTCACCTTCAATCCAGTGGGACCAGCCACGGTTCTTCTTCTCTCCTACTTGAGTACAAACTAGCTTGTTCCCTTGCCATGTCACCACCGTCTGTAGGACACAGACATTATGAGTGATGTATAGTATTTTATAACAGCCTCAGATGGGCCCATTGCTTGGCCTAGTCACTCTTTTCTGGGGAAAAACTCAACTACATCATAATAACAACATTCCTATGAGATTACTGAAGGTTGTAAGTACCACTAATTGTAACAGAGGTTGTAACAGAGGCTCTGCACAAAGGGATTAAGGTTCTCTTTACAGTAGATGTGTGGTATGTGTTAAAATGAATTGTAAATAAAAGGGCTGTGCAGAACCAGAAGGTGGAAAAGTCATTCCCACCGTAACGTGTCTGTTGTCGATGCCTCTGGTGTACTCCTCAAACTCCTCGTCTAGTGTAAAGGACACAATGTAGCTCCTGAAGGTACTGAGGGTCTTGACAATGATGGTATCTCCCACCTTTTCTATCACCTTCTTCTGATGCAGCAAGGCAGCTGCTTTACGTACGACATAGCTTAGATCTGCCAAAAAAAAAACCCCAAAGAAACAAAACATAAATCACACAATCCTAGTTTTATGATAGTCTGATTGAGTATGGACTGAATTCATTGTGTGTTTTTTTGTCATAATTTTCAGAAACAAACTGCAACTCGAACAACCAAACTTGAGGCAGCATAATTGTTAGAATCACCTAAAAAAACTGAAGATATGACATTAACATAATAATTACAAACCCCAAAGAATAATCAGCACAAGGCAATTCACTAGTGGAAATGCATAAGCACCTAATATACAAATAATAAATTGTTGATTGTGTTTTTAAGTCAACCACATAACACAGAAGAATACACTGATTTCCCAAACAACTGATTCCTGTTCCTGTTTCAAACAAAGAACTGCAAGTACAATATACTCACTTAATGCCTTCATGAACCCATCAAAGTTGACATTACTAATCATGTCCCAAGACCCAAAAATTCTGTTGTCTGGCATTGTTATTAATAGTAGTGTGTACTAGTCTAATAGAGGAGACCACCTCACTTGAACACTTGAGAATTTGTTGCTCAGTTGCTTACACCAAGACCTTTTATATTCTTAGCCAGCATGTGAGTGCTGCTTTAGGTGGATTACAATTACAACTGCCTTTGGCTCGTGACTCTCTAAATCTCTTGCTTTTTTGTGATAGTTTGTTTTCATGGGCAGGCCGTGAACTGAAAGGATGGAGCAAGAGACCATTGTGTCAAAGCTGGCCAATACTTTCTTTTAGGTGATATTTTTAGAATCAAATGCTCTCAGAAAAGTCTGTGCCAAACTTGCTTCGTTCTTACTTGCTCATGCTTTTGAAATTTCATCACCTGAACTGAACTTGGACGTTTTCCACTTGAACATTTTCCACTGTGTTTAACTGTACTTACTTCTTTTCTCATACTTTTTTTTGTCTGTATCTGTAAAAACATCACAGCCTTGCTGCATCAGGAGACACAACAGGCAGGGCCGTAACGAGACTTTTTCAAATACTGAGGTCAAATACTATGCGCTGTACTGCATACTGTACATTTCTTCAATCAAACTCTTGAGTTAGTTTTCGCACTCACTGTTACAAGACGTCCAAATATTCTGATAATAGTCTATAGATGGAATATTTCAACTAATGATTTCAAAAATTTGGGCTGTGTTTGAGGTAAGTAAATGGGAATAGGGGGTGGCGTATGCAAACTGAATTTACCATTGTTGATCCTAGATCGATGTTCATCATAAATAAATTTTACTGAAAATTTTTTGGAAAAAATACAGAGGACATGACCTCTGTGTCCTCTATGGTAGTTACGGCCATGACAACAGGTCTTGTTATGGCCTCGGCTTGTCCGGTATGGAGAAGACTACGCCAAAGACCTGGGCATCACATTCGACTACCTCTGGGACGTCAAGAGTCGTAAAACTCAGCATTTAACCCTCTCCTCTCTGTTCAGCCCAAGAGTTGCACAGTGAGGATGAGGTGTACAGACACATTTTGACTCATAACAAAAAAAAAATATATTTTTCATTTCTTATACAGGTATATATAGAATAGTATATTACTGTATATAATATATGTTAGTGCTGCCTACGTGTAATCTCTCTTAGAAACCTCCCAATCAAATGAGACTAAATAACTGTGGTCTTGTTCAGACTTCAGAAAGACTTGGAGTATTAATACGTAGGCCTATGTGATGGCAGGTCTCCACTGTTCTATGTGCAGGACCGGCAGCACCCACTAACACTAGGCAGGACAGTAGACTATACTGCCAAAGGCAAAAGGCAGTAACTATATACTTTGTAAAAAGTGTGGTTAGACTGAAAATGGTCTTCATTAGAATTTCCTTTATCTTGTGACTTTATGGTCCAACTGTGTTTCGTTTTACAGATATTGCTTTGTCAAATCTGCAGTAACTACAATATCCAACCTTGGCATTTTTCTCAGTCTCAATGATGACGTAGTGGTACTGTAACTGCACTTAGCCTTGGTAGGGCTGTATAACATGCCACTTGAGTTGTTGTAGGGAACAGAATCTAATGCCAAGTCGCAGCACAACAAGGCCTTTTATAGCCTACATGCTAAGCCTGCATGCGAGTAGTGCGTCAGGTGGATTACAATCATCATGGCTGACATCACATCCACCACATCACCTCTGAAACTTCCCGCCAGATAGAAAATATCAAAAAGTCATATTAAATTCTCAAAGGTCCCTGCAATTTACAATGTTATTTTCACAAAACTTTGCAGAGAGGATATTCAGACCACACCTCACAAAAACAAATATTATGATAGCATTTAATGTTTTAACAGTTGATGAATAGGCGATTGTTTGGAAATGGAAGAGCTGAAATCCACAACAGACTAGAGATACAATATAATTATTATTTTTGATGGCCATTAACAGGCTTTCTATGCACCATAAGATTCATTAATCTCTTCTGATATGTCTTATGCCGCATTATTAAAAGGGGCAGTAATGCCATCCTCTCAGTGTTAAGCAGATGTAAGTGTAGCTCATGGCAAAGAAACTTAAAGGGACACTGTGCAGGAAATGGTCAAAAAAGGTACTGCACTATGCTGCTCATTGAAACTGGGCTGCCTATTGCCAAATTTGATCTTTACATGAAAGTTATTAAGTAGTAATTAAGTAATTAACAAATATTTTCTAGTATGGTCCAAGGAGAGGCATTTTTGCAGCTAAAAATGGCTATTTTTGGAAATTCAAAATGGCGGACCATGGAGAAGATCCCCCTTTTCATGTATCTAAAGTGCAAATTTTCCAGTCATAATGAATACTTAAAATTTGACGGTGGTGTTAAGTATTCATGAAAAAGGTAACATTAGTGAATGGGCAGCATGAATTCTGGAAACAACTAAAAATCTCACACAGTGTCCCTTTAAGAATAAATCATGTATACTGTATATGATATACGATTGCCTTCTTAGTATGTCAGCATTCATAGACTGGTGAAATCCCCTATCAGACTATACGAAAACAATGTTAGATTCAAATGCACATCGCAGTCAATGTGTTTATTGAAAATTGTTGTGATCAAAGCACATCATGATCAAAGCATATTGCGATATCATTTTAAATGATAGTTTGGCACAGGAAAAACAGGATTGCTTAGCATCATTGTGAACCGTTTCTCAGAGATAAAGAGAGTGAAAGGGAGAGCGAGAGAGAGCTGGGCTTCAGTAGTGCATTTCTGTAAACGTGACTGTACTGCACCTTTAAATGCACCAATGATTTCCAAAACAGTAAACTTCCTTCAGCCAAACTATAAAACTTTCAAAGTGTTTATATTGTTCTGTAGTAAACACAGCAACAAAAAGTTTAAAAATAAGAAGCACTAGGTGAACCTTCTGAATCACCTGATGAACCATTAGGCCATGGAAGTGGGTGGTGGCCAGGATGTTTTTTTGGAGAATATTCAAGAGTATTATTGGGAAACTTTCAGAATTAAAACTTGTCCAGCATTACTTGCCTGTCCACATACACGTAAGTGCGTCATGTGTGATACTGTCCAAAAGTAACTTCTTGTGCTAGCACCCCCCCACACCCCTCAACCCTTTATTCAAATATGATCCATCACGGTCTATGGCCTCTGTTGAGGTCATGAGGTGTTGCTGTATCGTTGCAGGGGTGCGAGCACGACCCCGGCGTTCTTCTTCTCGCTCTCCGCGCTGTAGAGCCCCCTCTGCTGGATGTACCAGAGCACGGGGTCTGGCAGCAGGTAGCGCACACTCTGCCCGCGCCTCAGCGCCCGCCGGACATGCGTGGCCGAGATGTCGTTGGTCACCCACTCGCGCGTGACGAAGATGTTCCTGCGGTTCTCCCACAGCACGTCTGACTGCTGGATGAAGCGCTCTGCGTCGCTGCCGCCGCGCGTGATGCACACCAGGCCGTGGCGGCCCACAATCTCCTCGATGTCCTCGGGCTTCCAGAGGTTGGGGACGCCGAAGGACTCCAGCACATCCGCCCCACACAGCAGCTTCAACTGGGGCGCGTCTGGCAACATACATCAGAAAGACAAGACGACAGAATTGGGACTCTACACATCATCCAGAAAGACAGACGGTATCAGTACAAGATCTTGATAAAAAATGAATGAAAGACTGGATGGAAATGAATCTTGTGACATTGCAGACACTTATCGAAGCAAAGCCACAGCAAATGTGTGCCATAATCAAAGCTAATGGCGATCCAACAACATATTTTAATTGTGTGACCTTTTTTGGGCTGTGACTTAACCGGGCAGTCAATGTATAAGTAGCAGCGTTTTGCTTTTCAATTTTTTTTTGTTCAAAGTCAAACCTTTGTGAAAGCTCATTTGGGTCATTCCATGTCAATTCACACGCCTTCCCCACATGACCCTCTCCGATTTACCCAATATCTCACATACAGGTACCTTTTGATGTCAATTGAAAGAATATCAAGTATTAGCAGCCTATGTCTAACTGTTGCGGAGATGAAGCCCTCCAAAGTTGGGGTGCCATGTGAATTCAAGCCTGTGAATTGCATACAACATTTACAAGCAGATTTTGACACCTCTGGTTTTAGTTTAAAGGAAGATACAGGCCTAAAAATCACCATGGCCCCTCAATATGACCCTGTCTACCAGATGATGTACTTACAAATGGCATGCCTTGATTATTTTTGGCTATATTAAGCCTTAAAAACTGAATTAGTGAAACGGGTGTTGAAGAGTCTTGCCACTTTGGGGTTCCAGATCTTGGAAACTATGTATGCTTTGGGAGTTATAATTGATTTTCCATCATATTTGGGAACTGTACAGTGTATTCCAAAAAAAGTAGGGCACTCAGCCTTTTAATGATGGAATAGGAGGGACTCAAAAACAGCTTTGGGACAAAATGACCTTACGGTACCCTCTACTTCAGGCCTCAAATTAACCATGTGGGCACTTGATGACTGGAACGCCCTTTTAACCCCATGTACAGTAGCACTGTATCAAACATTCAAGCTTGGAAAAACGTTGTTTTTCAAAGTTCTTCATATTAATCTTGGCCTTCAAAGTATATGTTTTTTCTATGTCTTATCACAGTGTCTGGTTTGTCTGCTGCCATCTGCTGGTCAAAAAACGCAACAACAGTGTAATGTAAGAAAACAAAAGGGGTTGGAAAGTCTTGCCCATAATTTACCAATAAAGTAGCCGAGAAATCTAGATGCCCCTAGGGGTTAAACTCGCTAGGCTACCAATAAAGCACTTTAATTCTACAGTATATTGCTATATATTAATTATTTGAATTATAATTATTTTAACAAGCATTATGCATAATGCTCAATCATGATTACATATCTACCACGACACTCCCACCCCCATGTCTGGTAGAAATGTAGTGCAGGGTGAGGCCATCTTGGGACTGGCATCATGATTGAGCATTAATCAGTCACACTTGGGAAATTATGTAAACTAGAAATATCCATCATGCTTGTTAAAATCATAACTATATAACAATATACTGTATAATAATTACAGTGCTTTATTGGTTAATTATGGGCAAGATTTTCCAGCCCCTTTTGTTTTCTTACATTACGCTGTTGTTACTTTTTTAGACCAGCAGATGGCAGCAGACAAAACAGACACTGTGATACAATATAGAGAAAAACACATATACTTTAAAGGCCAAGATTAATATGAAGAACTTTGAAAAACAACGTTTTTCCAAGCTTGAATGTTTGATACAGTGCTACTGTACATGGGGTTAAAAGGGCGTTCCAGTCATCAAGTGCCCACATGGTTAATTTGAGGCCTGAAGTAGAGGGTACCGTAAGGTCATTTTGTCCCAAAGCTGTTTTTGAGCCCCTCCTATTTTATCTTTTAAAGTCTGAGCGCCCTACTTTTTTTGGAATACACTGTACAGTTCCCAAATATGATGGAAAATCAATTATAACTCCCAAAGCATGCATAGTTTCCAAGATCTGGAACCCCAAAGTGGCAAGACTCTTCAACACCCGTTTCACTAATTCAGTTTTTAAGGCTTAATATAGCCAAAAATAATCATGGCATGCCATTTGTAAGTACATCATCTGGTAGACAGGGTCATATTGAGGGGTCATGGTGATTTTCAGCCCCGTATCTTCCTTCAAACTAAAACCAGAGGTGTCAAAATCTGCTTGTAAATTTTGTATGCAATTCACAGGCTTGAAAAGTGGGCATGGCACCCCAACTTTGGAGGGCTTCATCTCCGCAACCGTTGGACGTAGGGTGCTAATACTTGGTATTCTTTCAATTGACATCAAAAGGTACCTGTATGTGAGATATCGGGTTAATCGGAGAGGGTCACCTGGGGAGAATCTAGGGAATCATGTGAATTGACATGGAATGACCCATTTTTCAGTGATGCAACAAAATAAATATATCTTTTATTCAACATAATGCTAAAACACAAAACATATGGATGGCAGATTGAAGAACTGTATATTTGGCTGGTATTTGTGGTAGCAAAGTTGTGTTATAAGATTTTCATGAAGGGGGAAAAATGTCAAATGTCCAATAATCATAGTAAGTACATTAACAATGTGTTTTTCACAAACACAATGTAGACTCACTTCACTCAGGCTACAACAGCATTAGTATGAAGGACATTTCACCTAGTGTTTACCAAGAAAGCACTAGATACGAGTCATATCGTGTTAGAAATCAGAGAAACACTGAACTGCTTAACACCCTGCAAAAAGGCATGTCAAGGAAGGAAACCAGCAAGCTTAGAGCTCTGGTGAGACTGCACAAAATAGAAGAAAACCAGAACAGCATATTTGAATGCCACACCACCGTGCTCATGCAATCAAGAGACGACAAGGACTGTCGTGTCTATTATGGCATACTAGTGTTATAGGCATTAAATCAGCTACAAATGTGGAGATCTCTCATCTCAAAACTTTCACACCTTCTTGACACGACGTCCAACACTTCAAAGAAAGAAAAAAAGGGCCAAAAACTGTCCCGAGTTGTGTCTAAAGATTTCATGTGGTGACAGTTTCAGTATGTGGCCATCCTCAGATCCCACGACATTTGGGACAAAACTTTTGCACAACATTAACTCATTTTAGCCAAAGCCCCAAAGGCACCTGCAAAAAAACCACCTGCTGAATGACTAAGCCCTTTTTGGGAAAAGGTGCCCTCTGCCTACTAAAACCTAAATAGCTCATCCTCCGAATCACATAAAAACATCAAATAATTAAAAAAATAGGATCCTCATGTTGTATTAGAATGTGTTCATTCAGCTCCAACATACATTACATTACATTACATTATATTGCATTTGGCAGACGCTTTATAACCAAAGCGACTTTCAAAAGGGGACATAATCAAGCCAACATCACAAGCAAATACAAAGTGCACAGGAGATATACAGAACAACAAGTGCAGTTGCAAAGAGGGGTTAGTTTTTTAATTTTTTTTTTAATTTTTTATAAAGACTAAATAACGAGTACACACACGCACACACAAACACAAACACACACACAACACAAACACACACACATACCCACGTTTTTTATAAAAAAGCTCAAATCTCAAGAGCCTGAATGCAGCGTATATGTCATTCCAGGCGCCAAAGGTCAAACAACGTATGCGCAGCATCAGGCTACAGCTCTGTGACGCTTTTTTTCTTTCTTTGAAGTGTTGTATCAGGTTGCCAGCACCTCGTTTTCTGGTGTGCATTTTTGAGCCTCCATTTGAAAGGTTTCCAACACTGTCATCACCACGTCATGCAGAACAACAACCATGGATGTTGTGAAATTGACATGCTTTACATGCAATAGTAATTATCACATGCAATAGAAATCATGACAGCAGAGCTTGGAGTACCTTTCCTTGAGGAGTAGTTAGATGAGCCCTCATTCACACACTCAGGATCCTCTATCCGTCTCTTCTTACCAGTCTTCACAGTGTCCACCTCATCGACATCATTCTGATGCGTTGATTGCAATACTGAATGGTGGTGCCTAAAAAACAGGAAAAGAAAACAAGAAAGAACCTAGCACTGAACACCATTTTTTGGAGAAAAAGCAAAAGAAGAAGTGTTTATGAGGGGTTCAAAATGTATCTAATGAAGACACTTGCTGTGACTCAAATGGTGCACTTACGCACTTCGAGCACTATGTTTCAGCGCGTAATTAATACGCTATGCGCACTGAAACGTAGTGCCGGAAGTGCACAAGTGCAGCATTTGAGACACAGAACTGTGTTCCATGGAAAAGCAATTATTACAAGCCAGTCTGTTACCCACTGGACTCCCTAACCACTGTCTCATTGTTAACATGACTTCTGATGTCATTGATACTTGCTCTGTTCTATACACCTTGTAGGGCCATCTGCTGTGCTGCCGTCCTTTTCATGATTGGCACAAGAAAACACTCTTGAAGGTCCCAACCAGGACCGAAACATAACACCTACATTCAAACAGCCTAATAGTACATTTTTTGAATACTAATACTAGGTATACTAATAATACTAATATATATAATACTAATAAAAAAACTAATAATGAAATGGATGCTCGTCCCAAAGCGCTAGCCTGAGGTAGGGAGCCAATGCGAGAGCGGGAAAGGGCTGGAAAAATGATGCCGCGTATTACACAACAAATGGAAGCTTGCAATTTGCTTGAATACAACTGACACAACTTGTACACCAAATGCAACATTTGCAAAGGCTAAGAAATGGCCGTTGGCAATCGTAAACCACTCCTCCCCTATGAGAAATTCAGTAGGCGTTCTCCAGACCATATCACACTTGCGATACGGTCTGGGGTGAACCAGGCAAAATGTGCAGTGGGTGCAGAATGACCACCTCACTTCCACAGTACATGAAAATGAACATGTTTCAAATGACAAACTCCATTCCAACTTCCTTCCATAATGGAATTAAATTTGGATTAACCCCACAAGTTCCACCTGATGTTTGTGTGGGCAGTTTGTTTGGGAAGAACTGTGCGGAATAAACACTTTTCACATGAGATTCCTGCATGAAGATGACCAAGCTCAACGTTCATCTTTACAGTACACTTATCTGACGCTTTTATCCAAAGCGACTTACAATTACAGGGTATGGGTTTACAATCCCTGGCGCAGTATGGGGTTAGGTGCCTAGCTCAAGGGCTCCTCAGCCATGGAGTGTGGTAGGGAGTGGAAGGATGGGATTCGAACCTTCAACCCTCTGATTTAACGCCCGTCTCCTTAACCACTAGGCAACGGCTGCCCAGTCACCTACTGTATGAGAATCTCCACAGACCCCCGCCCTTACCTCACCACCTTTGCGGTCTCCACCCATTCAGACTGCTGGCTCTCCCAGTCGTTTACTCTGATCCAGTCTGAGCTCTCTGTGGCTAGTCGGGCCATCTGGATCCTGTGATGGGCCTCGATCAGACCCTTCTTCTTGTACGCATCCCCTACTGGCGAGATGATGCCTTGAACCACCTTGTACCGGCCTGAGACAGATGGGAACAACAACAGGTTAAAAAAATTGCAATAGGATATTCCAACCTGGACTCACAAGTAATGCATAGGTGCAGATGATGCTGCATTCTAATGAAAGTTTAATGACAGAATTATTTTCCCCACATGAGTCTTCAAACCAAATTTGGTAACAATTAAGAAGTTATCGACAAATAAATTGTGCGGACAAACATTCAGAGAGAGAGAGAGAGAGAGAGAGAGAGAGAGAGAGAGAGAGAGAGGAGGGGGTCATTGATAGGCCAGGTAAAAAAATCACTTTGGTCAACTGGACCAAACCGCTTGAATCTTGTTTATGTAATACTTGTTCAAAGGCTTTACAAGGGAATTAGACATTTCATATTTGGCTCAATTGTTCAATTCCAGAATGATGTCTAATATGGCCTGCCAAAAATGTCTGCATAGTTACCGGTGTCTTCCAGGTGGTCACGGGCCAGCTCAAACATTCTCAGGTGCATATTAGTGATGGGGTTGAAGGACCCACAAGCTAACAAGACGACCCTCATCCTCTCCACTGGCTCCATGGCACACTAGAAGGACACAAACAAAACTACTTCAAACAAAACAGCTCATCTTAAGGTCAGATTAGACTTCAGCAACTGCGAGCGTGAAAAGTCGCGTGGGAGTGGCCACGAACCAATTTTGTATTCATGCATCTGCGAGCTCTGCGAGGTCCGAGGTCTCGTTGCCAGCCAGATTTGAAATTGCGCGATTAGGCTACTTTCACTACATTGTAAGCACTGCGGTCATTATCAAGCAATGTTGCTTTCTATCCCGGTTAGCTAGGTATTTTCACACAAATTGCAAAGGCAATGCAGTGGTATCATTATTTGACATACCCAGTCTGTTTTCACGAGCAGAAAATGCAAGCATGTAAAGACAGTTGATTCTGCCGATGTGTGTTTACATTCGGTGGAGGAACGGTAGTAAAACCGCAGGCATTGTGCCACGAGTGTTCAACTGATGCATTGTTTGTTACTTAGCTTAGCTTCGTGTATTTACACACATTTACACACAAGGCATTAATAAAGTTTTTAACAGAATACAGCTCTGCTCTCGCAAACTACTGGCATTGCGCTGCCACAAGAACAGAACAAGGAAGTAGCGAGATGACCAATCATAGTGCCTTTTTGTCTGCGTACTCCGCGTCCGTCCGACGGATAGTTAGAATTTTTTCGAGGCGCTAGACGACGGGCGCAGAGCCTCTGAGAGGGGGGCGTGGACTCGCATAGACAGAAAACGGACGGACGCAGATTCTATGCGAGCGAAGCATAAATCTAGCTTTAGGGCAGGGGTCCCCAAAATAAGGCCCGGGGGCCGGATGCGGCCCGCCACGCCCCTTTGACCGGCCCTCCACCTCTCTGCACCTCACCATTTGAACTGGCCCAAAGAAGCAATCCTCACAGAAAAAAATAATGCTAACATATATTTTCTTAATATTTTATTTTGTTAATCAAAAGGCCTTCCAACAGTTTAATTTTCACTAACCTAGTGTGAATCCCCAGAAGTTTATTGTCTTGATAGTTTCTCATCTCACTGTAATATAAACAGGCCTACCATTTCTATTGTATCACTCATAAACTCTCAATCATCATATTTTTCTAACCTTTCCTTGCTATTTTTACATGGTTATTAGAAATTAAAAGGAATACCTGTCGTATTTCAAATTGAAAAACATGTGTAGTTCAACTCGCAAGGTCATACAAGAGAAAAAAAGGCATAAAAATCAACTGGTTATTTTACATTACTGATTAATGCCCCCATAAAAATTACAAGGCCTAATTGCATTTAAGATGACATATCAGATGCTTTGTTCAAGTCTGATTTGATCTGTTTGCTTGGTTGGTTTTAGTTTTCATTTTGCAAGGCATGATTTGCTCCTACCAAGTAACACAGAGCCCTTGTGAAAAAAGTAAAAATACATTTTAAAAAAAAATTATATATATAACTGCATTATAAAAAGTGTTTCACAGTTCTATCTGTGCAGTTTTAGACAGTGAATGCAACAATCTCCCCCACACACACAATTTAGCTAAGAAAGGGAGTAAAGGAAGGTTACAAAAGTCATGTGCTAGCTGGTAGGTTCCTCTGACATTCAAGGTAATGTACCTGAATGAATAACATTCAATGGTCTCATCTAGATCATCAGTGGAGCCCTAACTGGCTATTTGAAACTTGTGTCCCATACATTGAATTTGACACTAAACATATTATGACTCGTTGCTGTTTTCAGCACCCATACTAGGCCTACCTCAGCCTCCAGAGTAGGCGTAGAGCCGCACACAACTTGAATGCTAGTTCTAGGTTGAGCAGGGCAGAACATTGATGAAGCTGCAGGCTGCTGCAGCCGTGCCTTCGCGAATGCAACATGTTTCGCACTAAGCATGTGGGAATCCACTGCCTTTATCCCCATTGTGCCTAGCTTGAGCACTTTGCAGCAAACCGAGCAGCTCGCCTCGCCCTTATCTGTGGGTACAGCCCTGAGCCACCAGGAGTATTTCGGGTCTTCCAGCCATTTTTGACTAAATTTGCACTTTCCCATCTCTCCGAACAGATGTAAACATAAACAGCATACACTCCGCCAGTCTACGACGGATGCCCGTGAGGCCCAAAAACCTTGCAAGCGATACTGTGCGAAGGTTCTCTCTAGCGCTACATGCGGCTACCGAACGATTTACCCAAACTGGTTTAACAAGACATGGGTGTGGGAATTATTCCCAAACCAAATTAAGTTCCACAAATGTAAGATATTTGGGTTAAAAAGACTGCCATTCCAATGCCTTATTTGACGAAAAAAATATGTTTAATACAATTTAATTTGACAGTAGCCTACTAATGAATGAGCATGCTTTTCTGCTACTACTGTACTATACTACCAGAGAGAGAGTAGAGAGAATATCTCTGATACTACTGCAATTCAATTTACTCCTGTCTTCAGCCAAAAACATCACGAGACCCCCGACCACTCGCCAGGATTTAGTTCTAAATGAACTGCTGACATAAGCTCAGTTACTTTAGTTATGGTGTCAGCTACAATGCTGGCCACAAGCACTAGAGTGTACTGTTGAGTAGGATATACCAGAGCCGGCTCTGGGATATACGTATCATTTGGTGTGTGTGAAATCTGTCCTTATATTACATAGGCCCAGAAGACAACGTGCCCTCTCGCTGCTTTTTTGGTTGTCAAAGAAGCAATGCACGAGCTGCCTGTCAAGTGCAATGACGTAAGCCAATGGCCAAGTGCGCTAGATCAGAGACAGTTTGGTGTTATCTTGAATATTGTGACAGGAAATTAAGTTTCTGAAATGGGTTACAGCGTTTTTCGTGCAATGTAGTTCTAGTTTGTCGACATCATATTGTGAGGATATATGGCATGTCGCATGTTATAATACTGGTGGTTTGTAAATTAACATGTTACGCAAGTTAGCTTCAAGAAATACCTTGCTATAGCGCACATCAATACGTAAACAAACTGCGAGCACTGTTATGAGGTAAATGGCGAGCGGCATTATGGAACATTGAATAAGAAAACTAAAATGTATCATTATTAAACCAAATGTTTTGGTTTTATTTACACAGCAACTCACCAAGGTGCACCCACCAAGATATTTTCCTGGCTGTAATAAAGCCAAACCCGATTGGTTTCAGTGTCTTGTATGGTCTACTTGGATTGGCTTTACTATTTAAAGTGCCACGCCTTCACATGTTCTCAACTTCATGTGTGCGTGACCACTTTGCATCTAACCATCTGAACGTCCCTGCCTGACTATCCCGCACCTATCCATAGTAGTTGTGATCAGTGCAATGCCAGACGCATCCTTGTTTCAGAACCACTGTCAAACACCAGCAGTGTAACAACAAAAGGTATGTGAAGCCTGCTATTGTCAAAGTCAAATAGTTTACCTGGTTGTGCGCGCCATTCTGCTTTTACGATTTTGGAACTATATGCGCTGACATTAACGTAGCTGTGTCCTTTGCTAACTGAGTCTCCTTTACTTTTTCACTTCTCAGTCTATAGAAGCTAACAAAGCTAATGTTAGTTAGCTTACATACTGATTGAGTGAGGGTTGTTTTGACATCTTTTAAGTTACGACACAATATCTTAACAGAATAGTTAAAACACTGCTTTGTGTAAAGCTGACGTGTTCTAGATGTTAGCAGGTTGGGCTGAATGAACAAGTGCACCTGTCATCAGCTGGCTAAAATGTGCGCTTGAATCACTAGGAGTCATGTCTGGCTCTTACAAGTATTCCTCAAGGAAGATATGTAAGAGAAAATAGTGGTATTCCAGTAGTCACACAGTGATTATTAAGTAGTGGCAGTCAATCAGTTAACACTTAACCAAATCAGATTTCCAAACAAAGCCCGGACGGTGTATATTCAGATCGGAACTAACTTAACTTAAACCAAACCAGTGTTTTGTTTGATGATGTGCTTGCCGTTATTGTTGTTCTGTAATCTGTATTAGAACAACATGGCCTCTCGTGGGAAATCAGAAACAAGCAAACTGAAGCAAAACATGGAGGAGCAGCTGGATCGATTAATGCAACAGCTTCAGGACCTGGAGGAATGCAGGTAATAGTCTGTCTGTTACTTCTTTCTTGGTGACATGATGTCGTTACAAGGTTTCCACAGTGTGTCGTGCATGCCATTGAAAAACAATGTAATTTTAGGTCTATAATCATAGACACGTTCTTACTCTTTCACTTACCAGAGAAGACCTCGATGACACAGAATATGAGGAAACCAAAAGTGAAACTCTGGAACAACTCAACGAGTTCAACGAGTCATTGAAGAAACTCATGTCTGGCAACATGACCCTGGTGGATGAACTGGGCGGAATGCAACTGGTAAGTGTCAGATACTGCAGTACACCGTAAGAGACATGGTTGCAATATTACGGCATAGCACATTTATTGGTGCGTGTTATTACTTTGTCAGGCAATACAAGCTGCCATCAGCCAGGCCTTCAAGACTCCTGAGGTCATCAGACTCTTTGCAAAGAAACAACCGGGACAGCTGAGGACAAGGCTGGCAGATGTGAGCGGATGAAATAAGTCATTTAATGATTTAGCCATTTGGTATTTCATTCTAATAAGCTACAAGTCTAAGGAATGACTTGACCATTTTCTCCTTGCAGATGGATAGAGATGTCATTGTGGGAAAGCTTTCACGGGATGTCTACACGCAGCAGAAAGTGGAGATCCTCACAGCTTTGAGGAAACTGGGGGAGACGGTGAGTAGCCTTAAAAGTCATGCCATTGTTGCGACAATAATCCACAGTGTGGTGGACATGACATATTTACAACAAATATTCAGCTACTTGCCTACTGGTACTTGAACACTCTGTTACAGCTCACAGCGGAGGATGAGGCCTTCTTAGCAGCCAATGCCAGTGCCACTCTCAGCCAGTTTGAAAAGGTTACTGCCAATCTGGGTAAGTTATATATGGAGATGCTCGTGGAACTTCTATCATCAAGACTATTTGGGATTGCATACCGAGGCTCAGGGCTTTAAATTAACACCAGTCAACCGGCCAAATGCTGGTGAAATTTGAGTTTGGCTGGTAGAAAAGACCGATTTACTAGCCACTTTAGTAGAGTAGAGTAGAGTGTCATTTATTTATCAAGAGGGAAATGAAGGTGTCCAGTAATATACATGGGTGGTTGACGTTTAAGGGCGTAACACAATAATAAAAAAAAGTTATTCCAATTCCTGAAAAAATTGATGGAATATATATCTTCAATATACCCTGTAGATTTCCATGCCACGTTTTGTCGCTAACTCACCAGTTTAATTCTAAATCACCAGAAATGAAACCCCATTGAAAATGAATGGGGTTTTATTTCTGGTGAGTTAGAATTAAACTGGTGAGTTAACACCAAAACGTAGCATGGGTATCTACGGGTATATTGAAGAGTGAAGTGTGGGACACCAGGTCAACAAACAAGAACAGCTGACGGCAAAGCATCAAGGATATCTGGGCTTCCATTACTCCCATGCACTGTTTCTGCCATTGACTTCAATGTTAAACGCATCATGGCCGTTATTAAGACAGAGAGTCCTAACCAAGTATTGAACATTGCATGTTATGTAGAAAGTACCAAATTTCAACTGATTTGATGTGCACTGATGTGAAACGAATTTTGATGAAGAAAATTGTGATTTTATTACAATATTCTAATGATGCGAATTCCCCAATTCATGTTTTTTTTTAGCTGGAAGGCCAAATTATGTAAAAAGAAAAACTTGAATGATTGGAATAGTTAAACAAGTGGGCCATGTATCTACAATCCATGACAGTTTAACATTATTGATGGAATTATGGAAATAAATCAACTTTTTCATGCTATTCTAATAAAGTGGCCTGGAGCTGTACATGTCACCCCACAGGACGCAATTTGTGTTACGAAATTGAACTTATAGTTAATATTACTGTCTTGAGTTTTTTTCACATTCACATATCTTAATATAAAGTTAATGTTTATGCAATCATGCCAAATGCTTCATACATTATTCAAAATGTTGTTGTTTAATTTATATATATATTATATTCCAGGTTTCATTAATGTTACAGTCACACCACAGGATATTTGACATATAAACCTTTCATATTAGTCTTAGATGAGAAGAAACATTTTTGTTAAGATTCATGTTTACTACCCACATACATAAATACAGAAAAGCACACCGGCATTATACACATCATTGCACATGTATTGACCCATTAGTGAGTGTTCACTTCACTCCAGGGACTGTGACAAATACGCTGCACCTAAATAACTGTATGTCACTTGGATAGAAGAGTCAGCTAAGTGTAATGTACTCGTATGTATACTTACTTGCCTACTGTGGGACATTTGGGAGATGCTGTGCATAGATAGATCCGGAGTTGCCAGAAAAAGGTTGTCACGGCCTTGAGTCACACAAGTATTTCTGACTCACTTCTGCACTGGGTTGCACATATCCTCTTCTGTGTGGTGGGAAATTAGATGTCAACTGATGCCCCAGTTGACCTGCACACAATAGACTACACAGTACACCTGTAAACAAACAACAACATGACACTTTATTTTGAAAATGTCCATGTTAATGGCTCGGAGCATACTGGGAGTTGTATGATAAATTGTGCTTACCTGTTTATAAGAAGGAAATCAATAAATGTATTTAACCAGTAAGCGTTAGTTTGAGAGCATTGTGATTATACTGGTTTGAAAGTCATCTCTACCGGTTTTGATGCTTGTCCAAACAATCTTAATTGTATATCTGTTTTTGAACACACCAATCCTTCCTAGTGTTTGCACTGCAAAACATTTTGATAGTCTTTGACTGAAATTGTGTACTGTCTTGTGATCGATTCCATTCCTGAGGTCATGTTATGTGATCTTCCCTAGGGTCAGAAGACAAGATAATGGCATTGGCTAGCTCTGGAGTGGGGAAAACCAAAGCCTAGCCGTAACTTGATGCACAGCTAAGCTGAGTATTCCAGTGTTGTACAGGTTGTAAGTGGTGTTTAATACAAAAACGCAGCGTCCATTGAACCAGAATCTAAAGGATGATGATTGCAGTCCACTAGCATCGCAAAAGTATACAGCAAAATAATGTAATTCATGTGCTGGTTAAATCTAATTCAATATTTGTCAAGTTACTGTATATCACCTAATTCAGTTATCATGTTATGTTACCTAATTTAGGTCATCTTTACTCAGTGCTGAATCCACATTGAGCAGGGCATTTCTATTTGAACTTGATATATCAACATTTTCTTAAGTAGCTATTTTGTGGTCATTGCCAGACATCTGGCCCAACAATACTGCCCTGTCCATTTAAAAATATATATCATTTCCTGCCTGTTTTATATTAAATTTGAAGTGCCATCCAACTAGAGACGGTGCACACTCCAGCGTTGTTGCTGGTTTAGAGTGTAAGCAGTGATCTTGATTTGACTGTCATCAATGCATGCAAAGACTTGATTGTATATTAGAATAATCCTTTAGGTACAAAGTGAAAGTTTACATTGCTGCTTAAACGTATGCCTTGGTCATGCGAATCTACAGTATAGGACACATAAATATAATCTTTTTTTACTTTGTTATTCATTTGCTGGTTTGTTTTGGAGAAATCATGAAACATTTTATTTGCTGTCCTGCCTATGATGGTCAATGATTTGCACAGTGCCAATGACTGACCATATTTTGAAATGATGCTGCAGGAATTGTGCTGATAACCCTTTTCTGTGCTGCAATTCATACACAGGTGTTTAAGCCTGTGTAGCGTCTTCTTACATTGTTGTGATTTTTATATTGTGATGATGAGGCTGTGATGTTTTATTTTCCAAGGTTTTATGTGAATCATATTTATAAGTATATGATGAAAACAACTATTTTTGTGTTGGGTGTTTTTATTTCTCCAGTATATCACATTGGACTTCAAGTGAATAACACTAACCCATTTAGTGTGCTGTGTCACGGTAGAAAAATTGATAAAATACTGTATTTATACATATGCAGGCCCTGACCATGGCTCACACGTTTGTTATGCCGATTCCAGCCAGAGGTCATTTCCCGATACTCCCCCATCTCTCTCTTCCTCTCTCCATCTCACACTGTCCTCATAATAAGGCATAAAAAGCTTTATATGTGAAAATCCCGTTGCAAAGTGCATTTTGAATGAGTTTACAAAAGGTTGTACACTGTGTACAGAATTATTAGGCAAACCAGGTTTTTGACCATGTCATCCATTTTATGCATATTTTCCAAGACCAACCTGTATAAACATGAAAATCTATTGGATTTAAGCATTCCAGGTCATGCATGAAAAGAGAGGATGTGATTTAAGGAGCTCAATGCCCTATATCAGGTGTGCACAATTACGAGGCAACTTTGTTTTCCTCTGAGAAAATGGGCCACAAAATAGATCTAACAAACTGTGAAAAGTCTATCAACAAATTTGCTGTCTTGAAATTGCGAAGTTAGTCAATTTATCACAGAAGTATAAAAAGCACTGTTTAAAACAGGGGTCCCCAAACTAAGTCCCGAGGGCCGGATACGGCCCGCCACCCCCTTTGACTGGCCCTCCACCTTTCTGCACCTCACCATTTGAACTGGCCCAAAGAAGCAATCCTCACAGAAAAAAATAATGATACGATATATCATGATGTATAAGAATGAAATATTTTTTTTTAAGTATTTTATTTTGTTTATCAGCAGGCCTTCCTACAGTTTAATTTTCACTAACCTAGTATGAATCACCAGGAGTTTCTTGTCTTGTAGTTTCTCATCTCACTGTAATTCAAACAGGCCTACCATTTCTATTGTATCACTTATAATCTGTCAATCACCATATTTGTATAACCTTTCCTTGCTATTTTACATGGTTGTTATTAGAAAATAAAATAAAAGGCTTTGGTATTTCAAATTGAAAAACATGTGAAGTACTCACTTCTTTTGCAAATCACTTGTAATGATGAACTATTTTGTGCTGGAAATTATGGCTATAACAGTCAGTGGCCTAGTATACAGCCCACATGATTGATCCTGGCCCCCTATCACAGTCCAGGAACGATAATGTGGCCCACAGAGAAATCAAGTTTGATTTAAAATGATTTAAAATATGCAGGAAATGGACAATATGGTAAAAATGGCTTTGCCTAATAAGTCTGCACACCCATTATTTCAATAAATATAGTTACTTTCAAAAATCAGTCAGTCTAATTTTGTTTGGGCGAGGGGGTGCTAGGGGGGCCGTGGAAAGTTGGTAGGAAATAATAAAATAAATTATTTAAGAAATGGAATAACTAATGTACACCAAAATAGACCAGAAATTAGCCAAACAATATTCCCATTAGTTAATCTTATATATCCTCGTGGGGCACTGACTCGCAGGCCTAGACTATGGTTGTGAAAGGGGGTGCACAGGAAAAGTAGTGAGGCACGACCCATGTAAAGGGGGCCTTGGCTGGAATGTACCAGGGTATGGGGGGCCTTGGCATAGTTAAGTTTGGGAACCCCTGGAGTAGGCTACCGGTATTACTGCAGTGATTTTTTTTCCTTCAGTGGCAGTGTTTCCAATTTCAAACACCTGGGGGCACTGTAAGACCCCAGAATACAGAGCTGTACGGCTCTGCCAGAATATTTCACTTACAACTTGGATCTGCTGACACATTTTGTGTTCAGATCTCGATGCATTAGCAAGAAGTATTCATAATGTTTTATAATTTGTATATGTGATGACTTGCACATTTTATGATCAATTGCCCATCCGTTTTGCACAATGAAGAAACTAGTGTTGCAAGACAATCTTGGGAAATAGTATAGCATGAGTCTTCTCCCTCGCAAAAAGGGTGTGAGGAAGATGAATCAGACAATACTTGGTTCATTTACCTAACTAATAAGACAAATGGTATGCATTCTAGTACAGCAGGAGGAAGCAAGAGTGGGAGATTGGGTTGGGTGCAGGTACTGTATGTAGGCCTGTGAGAGTGACAGTATAGGCCTCTACAGACGCACAGTACATTTTGCGTTAAACTTTTGCAACAATTAGACTTAAGGATTCAATGCATTTGATTCCAATTTCTTAAGTGTTGACACTGCAACATTTTTCTGTGTATGTGTCAAAATGTCTTGTGCAGCCATACCATGTTTTGTGCTGAATATTAGTTATCAAATACATCTTCATAGAATTCTCTCTATTTGTTGTTGTGTGAGGGTTTTTATTTATTTTATTTTTTTAAACTAAAATAAATGTTTTTCGCCAGCACAATAATTGATTAGAGCTGGGCTCTTGTGGATTAAGTCTTAAAAATGAATCACCTTTTCACTCATTTGCACGCATTTGTAACATACATGTTCATTTTCTTTGGGCTCTTTTATATGCTTCTTCCAACCCACTCTCTCTGTTATATGGGACTGAGTGTGCCTGTGGGCTTTGGTGTGTTTAGTGTGGAACAGTGGAAGTGGGAGTAAGGCATCGGTCCAGGCCCATTCTAATTTAAAGTAGTCTTCATGTTTTCTTTCACAACCAGCATTTTACAGTTGTGGTTGTGTTAGTATAATGAATCTCCTACTGTGTGCATGGCTTTGAGGAGATATGATGAGATTTGTTGCTGTATGAGTGGAAAAAAAACACAATGGCAGAGTTGGAGACCACTTTGAATCCCATGTCTTCTTCCTTTATTTTTTGTTCATGAGCAGGCATCCAACTTCACCATAGTTTGCCGTTGAATGGTAGAAAAGTGAGTGCAGCCCTGACAAGCACAAAGTCAGCATCGTTCAACAATCCCCCCAAAAACCCCACTCCACTCCTTTTTGCCTTTCTTTCTGTTTTCAAGAGCAAAAAAAGAAAACACCCAAATGAATTGTGAAGTAAAAGGAACCATTTAAGAAGAGTGCACAATGGCATTGAAGAGAGTGTGTGTGTGTATCTGTCTGAGAAACAACAGTAGGCCTACAGACCTACTCTAGGCTTCTGCCTGCTCCTCACCTAGGCTCGAATGCCCCATGTGTTATTACACACAAAGTAAAATAAAACTAACACTAATCTGCTCATGCTATCACGGTGCTCGTGCTCTTGTTTGTGTGCTCCCTCCCTCCCATGAAACCAACAACAAGTGTTGTCAAGGGCAACCTCTGCAGGGGTATAAGCAATTATGTCACATCCCATAATGACAAAAATAAAGTTCTGAGGGTCGTGTGACTATATCATGTGATCACCACAGATCACAGAAATACATTTATTCCATCCAATGATATCCAGCAAAATAAATCTTTAGAGAGAGAATTGAGGATGGAAGGGTTAAATTACAACCCATTGTATCTTTTTTTGCACGCGATGGTTTAATCTTAAAATGGAATGGTTTGTGTAGTGATCTTTTGGTTAACTTTATAGCAACCTCAACTAATTAAAGAATGATGATGAAAAGGAGATAAAAAATATGTTAACACCAACTCATTGCATGTGTGTACGTTTGTGACTGTGAAGAAAATTGCAAGAATGCAGCGCAGGTTGTTTTGGCTTTTTCTAGTGAATATCATGCTGCTCTCTACATGTTGTTTTTGTCAGGATATCAAGCAAATACACTTCAAAATGGCCTCTCACTATACACAGACCGATTTCATACCCACACGATGCCAGCTAGAGCACCTCCGTAATGTACAGCTTTTCTAAGAAGTGGATTTCCTCAAACATGACTTGAGTACAATATCTATCGATGATAACAATATGGACCTACTTTGTCTACACAACAACGTGAACACAATACAACTATTTAGGACAATTAAAACTTTCATTTTTTTGATTAAACTAGCAGTTGACCTCCCCAATAACCCTAATTACAACATTTTATTTTCTCTTTTTTTTCTTAAAAAAGGAATGAAATCACTACCCCACTCCCTGTATCCGTTACAAATCTGGCATTAAATAATTATAAAACAAGGTCAAAGAAAATCATCAGGGCTATGGTGTGTGTTGATTGACTCTTTTTTTCCTTTTCTTGTTATTAGTTGTGTTAATATGCTGCGATAGGCAAAAGGCACTCCCAGCTTGTCCATGCCTGATCTGGACCTCTATTCTGTTAATGGGGGAGGGGGACGCTTATTCAAAGCAAAGAAAAAATATGGATGTAGCAGAATCTCAACTCAACCCACTACAACCCTAATTAGAACTGGAACATCCTTTAACTGCTGGGCTCTAATGAACACAACACTCGATTGCACTCTTCAAATCATTCTTTAGCCCGGCTTTACATACTGTTAACATTCTTTCAAATCAATCCACTTTCAGACCGTAGATCATATCAAGCCTTTACCACATTCTTCATCGTTTTCTGCATGCTGCTTTTTAAATAATCCGTTCAATACTCTCCCATGAGTACAATTCCACTACTCCAATACTATACATTAGTTTTGTGTAGGGTAAACATTTATTTGTCCAGTTTCGTGGGGTAGACAATCACTTTTCAACGGAAATACAGTATATATAGCATGAGTTCAACACCAGACACATTTTCCCAATTGGCTGTGAACATTTCTGAATTTTAGCAGAAGAAAAAAAAAGTTCACCAAATGTAAACAAACATAATAGGACTACAGTACAATCGCATGAAAAATAAAACATCTTGGTCAACTGCAAATAAAAGATATCTCTAAACTTTACAGTTAAAAATGGTAACACCTGATCAATTTTCACAATTGCACAAGAGCACAGCAGTCCCATAGCAAAAAGTCTACAAGCTTCAAACAAAGTAGTCCAGTAGTCCTGAGGAGAATGAGACTACCTCTTTGTATGATGACAGTGAAAGACCAATGAAAATTTCATCAAGTGTTACATTTTTCGTCAAGGTTAAACTTCTCATTTTTTCTTCTTTTGCAGTGTAACCGACCATGTCTAATGGCATTTCATTTTCATTTGTTATTCAAGAAGCAACACTGTGCTTGTTATTGGATTAGATTCTCGTAAAGCTCCAGGTTTTTTTATGCAGTTCTTGCTCTGTCAAGTCTTTTGAAGTCTGTTTGGTAAGACAACATCATGGCAGAACGAAGCAATGTCACTGAGGACACCTACAAAGGGTGGGGTAGGGGACATTCTAAACTCGGTTCCAGGAGTAGGGTCCTTTTTGCTGCATGACCAGAAGGGTGGAACCAAATACCTCCTAAGAATTGCACATGTGCAGGTGTGACTACTCTGTACCGTACCGTAGGCAACTCCTCATACATACGACACGCCTATCACCTTAACATGGTGACTGAGACTGGGCCCAACATGAAGTCATCACAGGAATGAAAATAAAAAAGATAACATCAAAGCGTAGCGACAGAGCATGTTTCCTAGGCCTGGCACAGATTACCACAATGATAACCAACAGACTGAGAGAAGTCTGAAGTCCTCATCTTTCACGTGGAGAAAAAACATGAGACACTCTGCCATAGAAACCTCACATATAATATATATTTTTTTTGTTTATAACGTCATGGGTTTCTCTCTTTGAAGAAAAATGTTTCTCACAGAAGCATGGAGGAAGAGTTCTGCCAATCATTATTTTTTAAAACATGCTAAAAGCATTTGAGACACAAACAATCTACAGCAGGTTAACTGCGTCATTGTAATATATACTGTAACTTGGAACCCGTGGTCCAGGCCACCACTACACACACAGACTAATTACATGGTCTCATTTGTATTTACAAATATCAAAAAAGAAACAAAAGAAGAAAGCAACTTCATCCTCAACACATGACTCGGCAAAATTTATTTTCTCATGCACCGAAGAGAGGGGGGAAAATGGAAAGGAGAGCAAACGTGACTATGGCAAGTTGCATGTTCAAAGCATTTTTTTCTCTCCTGCTTCTCCCCCTCTCTCCTTGTAACCATCACAAGCGCTCGAGAAAAAAAGAAAAGAAAAAGATAGTAAGAAAAAGAACAACGAAAGCTAGGGAAAAAAACAAAAGCAAGGAGTCCAAGCCTCTCTTTCGTATTTGCTGTGGCAAAAAAAGAAAATTAGTTATGCAAGTGTGCAAGAAATATACATCAAATCATTCCTCATTGTTGGAAAGACATTACACGTGTAAAGAATTAAAAATAAAAAAGGTGCAAGGTTTGTGTGTCCTTACATATCTCAGAACAATGCAAAACAAAAAAATAAATCTACACCAAGCTTCCCTGGGATTATTAAAAAAAGAACAACTCATAAATATAAATAAAAAACAACCTCAGCTACCCTTTTGAAAACTATACTACATTTCTGACCACCACTAGAAAGATGACGACAGGGAAGCCTTGGCTTGGTGGAAATGAAGCTCGCATCTGCCACATCTGTAACAACAGACACCAGATATATAGAGATTTTTATATATATATTCATATATACTTGTTTTGCTTTTAAGTGTTTTTTTCTCCTCTTCGTTGTTTTAATAATCATGGCTCTTTAGGAAGGGCGAGGGAGAGAGGTGGTGGTGGTGGTGTGGGGTGGGGGTGGTGTGGGGTGGGGTGGGGTGAGATGACGGGTGGGGTGAAGGTGGAGGGGAGGTGGATGGAGGACAAGAGGCGCCCTCTGGTTGACTGGTAAGAGGGATGGGTGTGGTTTGGCTGTGGTGTCGGTGTCGGTGAGCGTGTGTGTGTGTTTGTGTGTGTACGTGTGTCTGACGGTGTACAGGCATGTGTTTATGTGTTAACACGTGTGTGTAGGTGTGTGTGTGTGCGCGTGTGTGTTCAGTAGGTGAGCGTGGAGTCGTCCCACTCCAGCTGCTGCTGTCTGCTGGCCCCCTGCTGGTCCTCGGGCTCCGCCCCCTCCTCATCCTCGCTGCTCTCCGACTCGGCACTGGTGATGTCATCCTCTTCCTCTCCATCCTCACTCTCCTCCTCCTCTTCCTCCTCCTCCTCACTGCTGTGTTGGTCCTCATACGTCTGCCAGGGAGAGAGAGAGAGAGAGAGAGAGAGAGAGAGAGAGAGAGAGAGAGAGAGAGAGAGAGAGATTGGAAGACGGCGAAAGAAAAAGAATAAATGACCAATGCACAAATGCGTGTACAGTGAGAATAAAAAACTACAGATAAAAGGCAGGACTGAGGAGAGCGGAGACGAGGGTGGCCGGCAGTGTGCGTTGTTCGCGCAGTGTGCGTTGAGGTCCAAAAAGGACAGATGAAAGGGAGTAGAGTGAGAGAGATGATGGGGTGAGAGGACGGAAGAGAGGCCTGATGGAATATGTAGTCCTGCTGTGTGTGGAGTCTTGTTTACTGGGTTAGGGGCTCAGCTGTGATAAGAAGCAGAGCGAGAGAGAGAGAGAGAGAGAGAGAAAGACGAGCGAGTGCGTACGTACAAGGACACGGCTGCTACACTACACTCTGCAGTGTTTAAATAGGCATTAGAAGCAGCAGCGCTTAGCCTACAGGCTCGCCATAAATACAGAGCTAATCCTCCTCTCCTGCTGCCTCCATGCAGTAGCCTACTGCATTGGGTGGGTGGGGTAGGGCCTGGGTGGGCGGGAGGCATGCAGGTTAGGGGTGGAAGGAGATTTGAGACTATTCAAAAGGCCCAACATTGATAAATTGAATACTTAAAATATAATCACATAATGTTCTAAATATGCATTACAAAGAAACATTTTCATAGATTTTTGGTAGAAGACTATTATCAGCTATTTCGGTTTTACAGTGATGGTTGTAAGTCGTACAATAGGCCAACACTTTTGGTTTCTGTACTGCAACTGAACTTATTTTGAATAAAGCTGATTTCACATCTTAATAGATTAATATGCTTATTTAGGTTTTTTGCTATATATAGTGTTATGCCTAAAGTAGTGCTTTGAAGGAAAGCATGTGCTAAGTTCAATGAAAGCAACTACTCTATAACAGAGTGGGAATCAGTTTAGGTATAAGCAGCTGGAACTAAACTCTGGACAACATTACCTTCACATAATCTGCACAGTAGGGGAGTATTTGAAGAACACTACAAAAATTGGACAAGAGCCCTCTTGTTCAGCTCCCCCTCCTTATTTGTAAAATACAGCTCCCTCTGCTACAGTATTGATAGTAATACAACACAGTGACATTTTGACAACTGAGAAAAGAAGGTCTACCTTCTACCCCCTACCCCCTGACAAAAGTCAACTAAACCAATGACTTCAGCTGAGAATCCCACCTTTATTGGGTTGATGGTGATAGAGACACAGTCACCTCAGTAAATTCAATGAATGCAACCAATATCAGAGGAGGAGGACACTGTATATAAAGACAACTTCAGCTGAGGTCTTCATGGGGTTTTGCTTATGTGTGTTACTATCTACTACAGTATAGTGTTATTGACTAGTACTTTGAGGAAAAGAATGAGCTTAATTCAATGTATCAAACAATAACAGGCTAGGAAATTATATGAGCTTCAGTGGAACCTCCATTGAGGTTCAGCCAGTAAATTCAATAAATGCAAAACAGACTATGAAGTTACTGTTGAATTCAGCTGAGTTGTTGCGAATCGCCCTTGGGTCGACAGTGATGAGTCATGCCAGTAATTTCAATGAATATAACTTCAATAGAATACCAAGCTACAGTATATATAGAGAAGACTTCATCTGAGGATCTAACCTCCATAGGATTGACGGTGATGGTGCATGAGTCCTTCAAGTGAAATTGATGAATATTGCAACTATTGCAGAATAGGAAGCTACAGTATGTGTATGGAGAAGACTTATGCCATGTCTCATATCTTGCTTTTGTGTCAGTGCACTAGAGATTAACCTCTTCTACTGAACTGCGCACCATGTTTCTGGCTGGTGGCAGCCCTGCATTTTTTGGCCTTTATTACGATAATGCAGTGAAGAGTTGAACAGGAAGTGAGTGGGTAGAGAGACACGGGGATGGCTCGGCACAGGACGGGATATGGGAAAGGCATTAATGTGAGGGTTTTACCTCCATGGGGTTGACGGTGATGGTGAGTGCGGAGTCGTCCCAGTCCATCTCGTTCTCCTTGCCTCCCTCCTGGTCCCTCATGGTGCGCTGGTGGGCCGCACGGATGCGGAACACGCCCAGGATGATCATGAAGACCAGGAAGCTCACACACACCACGATCACAATGGTGGCTGCGCTGGGGACCACTGTAGATGAGAGAGAGAGAGAGAGAGAGAGAGAGAGAGAGAGAGAGAGAGAGAGAGAGAGAGAGAGAGAGAGAGAGAGAGAGAGAGGGAGAGAGAGAGAGAGAGAGAGAGAGAGAGAGAGAGAGAGAGAGAGAGAGAGAGAGAGAGAGAGAGAGAGAGATGATCATGAGCACTAGGAACGGAAGCTCACGCAGAACACCGCGTTGGGAATGCAATGATGGGTGTAACACATACAAAATATTCTTGCCCCATTGGGGAATGTGTGCGTGCGTTTGTTTTTATGTGAGAGAGAGGGATAGAGTGCAAAGTGTGTGGGGAAAAGAGACAGAGAGAGAGAGATGGGAAGGAGAGGTGTGAGGTGTATGTGTGTGTGAGAGATCCTAAGTGTAAAGTGTGTGAGTACAGGCATGTGTCTTTTCACATGCAGTATGTGTGAATAAATGTGTGAGTTTGTATGTACTTGTGAATTGAGTGGCGAAGTGCGTGTGTGTGTGTGTGTGTGTGTGTGTGTGTGTGTGTGTGTGTGTGTGTGTGTGTGTGTGTGTGTGTGTGTGTGTGTGTGTGTGTGTGTGTGTGTGTGTGTGTGTGTGTGTGTGTGTGTGTGAGAGGGGGGGGGTGGGTGGTCAAATGTGTACGTGTTATAGATGGCTGCAGAGGGGTGATGAGTGCAGCCGAGCGTCACGTGAAAAACACTCCATTTTACGGGACAGGAAGTTCTACTCATCAAAACACCAATAACCCAATTTTACATTCACACTTGTTGTCAGGCCGGCCAGAATGGTGTGAGTGTTGGTTCCCACGCCAATTGGGAACCAAAGTGCTTAATAACATTGAACAACTCATGTTCATACTGCGTAGTTAATTTTACAGCGTGTGACTGCATGTTACTTGAATTAACCTGCTGACGTCTTTGTTGCCATGGCTCGCTAGAAAGGTTTCACTCAGCTCGCATCATGAACCAACTTTTCAGTTCAGAATGTTCTAATTTAATCGGTTAATCGGTTCGAAATTAGGTGCAGGAACCAGCAGCGCAGCACTGTTCTCTGTTGGCCCGAGAGCACCTACTGAGGGATTGAGGTGGTTCTCCATGCTCCTGGTTTGCCCCAGATGTTAGAATGTAGCACTCACACCTAATCCTTAACGTTGCACCCATTAAAAACAAGCCCAGCCCAGACCAAAACATGTCCTATCTGCCCTACTTTTGCCACATTAATTGACTCTAATCCTTGGTTGGAAAGGCTTGCATGAGAGGGAAGTGGGTTTTAGGGAATGGGGTGAAGAATGTTTTAGACGGGGGGAAAAATTAAGTAGATTACAGGTTTGGTTACACGGCTTGGATTAGTTTTCAACAAAAGCTTATCAAAAGAAAATCTTCCACGACTACTGCTGTACGGAATATACAGTTTAGAGTGGAAACGTGTATTGTGTATTATATGTCAACCTGGGTGGACGGAATATACAAAGTAAATGCTGTCCATCCATTGAAGTATTTTTCAGGCAGTCCAAAAGCCTTTGGAGGAGGCACAATGACTTGTTGAGGCCATTAGTGTTGCCAGAAAAACCTCTGAAAAATGTGTCCCCACATTTCTCCCAGTGACAAGTGTACAGTACCTGCATGTATCTGCAGTACTTTCTGATATGTTGATATAATGGGCCATCTCATACTTCAATACTACTAAACTAGAGTTTTTGGGAAATGCAGCCCAGATCTGAATAAGGTGACAGGAGTGTCCCTGTGGTATTTTATATGGTTTTGATTCATAATGTAAATGGTGAATGGGCCCTTAATGGCTCTCCACAGTGTTCTTATGTCCTTGTTTCTGTGACGCAGAAGTTTCTGTGACTGCCCCTGTGTATAATATGTGCCAGACAAATTAACTTTTCCTTTACCCTACTCTACTCTCTCCAACTACACAGATCTGTGTTACTGGCCAGATCTCAAGGCCCCTTGGAGAGCTGTGATCCAAAATGTGACGTAAAATGCGAATGGCCCCTTAAGAAAAACAGATATGGGGCTCTGTATCTCAGTATCGGGCTAAGGTGCTGTATGATAAATCTGCAGAACTGGACACGAGTTTGACCCGAGGACAGTTCCCCGTCCTTCACCAACTCTTATTTGGCATGAAAGACAAAAACAAATCTTGCCTCAAAGAAACAGATCAGCAGAACTGTCTGTGTCTGAGCATTTGAGGAGGGACAGGTGGGCATATGAAGAGGGACAGTTGTGTGTGTGTACTGTACCTGAGGACTGGTGTGCGTTGACCAGGTTGTGTCCGGAGAGGTCTACGGAGGCGTGGTGCACGGGGTTGATGAACTGGGGCTGAACCATGGCGTTGTTGGCGTGCTCGATGGGGTTGGCCGTGTGGATGACGTTAACCTGCAGGGGCAAACGCAGCAAAAAATTGGGGTGAGGAACTGCTTAAACACGCACACGCACACACACACACACACACACACACACACCTCTCTCTCTAACACACATACACACACTGGTGCATATTCACACGTGCCTGAGAGAGGATGACTAGGCTTATTTGTCAACTAGCAGGGGCCCCTGACAGGCAGACCAGGACAGACAGGCAGGAACAAATAGCTCAACACACACACACACACACACACACACACACACACACACACACACACACACACACACACACACACACACACACACACACACACACACACACACACACACACACACACACAGCCCCACCTTAATATCGTTATGGGGCCCTCCCATTCCATTCATATTAATCCTAACAATACCTAAAGAATGTTAAACTGTGTCCAAACCAAAACAATCCCTAACCTGAACCTGTCAGTGAGGAAATGTTTTTACACTTTTACATTTACCACAAACAACAAAACTACCCCAGCAAGAGGGGTCAAAACATGTGGGGTCCAGGAATTGGGCCCCACATGGAGTGAGTACCCCACCTTGTTGGCCTCACGAAGTGTTAGATTTTGGACGCTTCCAAAATTCTCTTCTCCAACAATGGCACAATGGCCTTCAACAGCAGAGGCTCTCGATCTGAGCTCTCCAGATATCAGCAAAGTAACAGTAAACATGCCACATTCCAGGGCCCAATTTATTGGAACACAGGAATAGACAAAAGTTAACAACAGTATGGTCAATCAGTTGTTGGTCAGCTGCAAAATGCAGCAGGATATACCACTCAAATTCAACAGAAGATAGATTGGTGCAGTACACACACACACATATAAAGCAGCTAAAACTCTTAATTTGTTCTTAAACTGCTTAATTTACTCTTAAACTGATGCGTATATAAAACACCATCATTTGCCGTTTACCATCCTACCTCAACTTTGAATTCGTTGCTGATGTAGCGTCCGTTGAGCTCGGAGCAGACCAGCTTGAACTTCCTGTCGAAGAGGGCCTCCGTGTGCCAGTTCCTGTAGCGGATCAGGTGCAGCACCTGCTCATAGTTGGCCATGGTGTTCACGCCTGCACACACACACACACACACACACACACACACACACACACACACACACACACACACACACACACACACACACACACACACACACACACACATACAGGGCACACCAAGTTACTAAACTGCTCACATGCACAGAAGCGTGCACACACACACAGAAGCACACATTTAAATTGCTTCACTACAACAGCATGATGAAACACTCTTTCAACCACTTACATCCCACAACATGCACGCACACACACACGGACACACATGCACGCAAGTATGCACACACACACACACACACACACACACACACACACACACACACACACATGCACGCAAGTATGTACACACACACACACACACACACACACACACACACACACACACACACACACACACACACACACACACACACACACACACACACACACACACACACACACACACACACACACACACACACACACACACACTTGACAGGGCTATTATCAGTAGGTCATGGTCCTACTTCTGGCCAACAATGGAGTGATTTCACCAAGGCTCTGCTATCAGAGCATGGCAACACATTTGTTCAACCACCCACATCCCTCCAATCTTCTTGCCTACACATAGTTAGCACAATTACAGTCAGGCCTGCCAACAGGGAGGGAATAAATGTATCATTTGTCCCGGGCCCAGAATTGGGTTCCAATTACATTGTATGTCTTCAGAGGGGGGACCTTTCAGATGACTTTGTCCCGGGCCCAGGTCAAAGATGTTCCCTTAGTACTTCACTATGCACACACATGCACACGACTGAATGAGGTGTCATGGCTAGAACAGTATTGTAAAGCACTCCTTCAACCACCCACATTCTCTACTCCACAGACACGCAGGCATGTGTGCGCGCGCGCACACACAGACACACTCACACTCACTCTCTCTCTCTCTCTCTCTCTCTCTCACACACGCACCTACCGATTGTGATTTCATCATGGACTGCATTTGCCCCCAGAACAAGGTAACACACTTGTCCAACCACCCAAATTTCTTCCAACACACAAGACGCGCGCAGACGCAGACGCAGACGCACGCACACACACACACACACACACACACACACACACACACACACACACACACACACACACACACACACACACACACACACACACACAGACACACACAGACACACACACAGTGCCCTCATCTGCTGTTCAAACAAATGTAACTATTCCAGCTTTTCAGGCCGGCAGTACTGGAGTATCTAGGTCAGGTGTTTGCTCATCCTAGTGGCCCTAGCTCTCACACTCAAGACTCAGGCACATTACACCACCTGCACCTGGAGCCCTGCTCTACTGATGACTCACTGTATTCAGCAGGGCTGGATTGGCCATATGGCATACAGGGCATTTGCCCCGTGGACTGTTGCTGAATTTGGCCTGGTCCTCCCTCCCCTCAACGTAGTGGTGTCAGTCCTCGTGCTGTTACAGCTGACTTCTACGAGTCAGATTTAAATATTCAATGTGGTTGTTGTGGTCCTTGTCTCTCTCTCTCTCTCTCAATGCCTGGTGGACCAGTTTTGGCTGAAAATGCCCAGCCTGTTTTTTTTTTCTCCGTCCAGCCCTGCTATTCAGTAGCAGAGGGCAGTAATTGAGGCCAGTGTCTGTGATGTGCTGTGCTGCATGAAGCACATTTTGAAAGTGTTAATTCAGCACTCAGAGTCAGATTTAGCACTCTTCTAGTTGGCTGTACTCTTTGTAAGTGTTGAATTGCACAGCACTATTAGTCAATGCTAGAGCTCTCTCCTGTCCAGCCATTAGTATGAATAGGGACCACTCGAAAAGCTACCCCCGCTTCAATGAGCCATGCAGGTTGCTCTGGGTACATGGCACCTAATTTTACCGTTAAGTGATGAAATGTGCTGTCCTTGTGCAGACATTAACATGAAGAGGCGCCGCTCAGAAAGATGCCTGCTAAACCTCTTCACCCGGTAGGGAGCAACCCAATTACAAAGTGATGAAACGAGGAGTAAGTTAGGATGTTAATGGTGCAGTATAATTCACAGGGCAAGGTAGGTTAGAGGTGGAGGGTGTACGTTGAGTGGTGTCTTTAAAAATATATATTTTTTTTTTGTTCAAGTGATGCATCCATTCATTCAATGCATAGGCATTCCATATTATATAGTCATGTTTCTTTGTATCAGTGCCAGTTTTGCTTGATTCACATTCATGTTGGGCCCTGCATACAATGACCATCTCAAAGATTGTGGGAGTGGTCTACTTGCCATACCAACATCAGTGTTGCATCAGCATCAAAGTGTATGTTTGGAGACCCTAGAGACCTAAGTTCAAAGAGAACATTCTGCCATATTGACGTGAGGGAAAATGCGGAGGAAGCACTGCTGAAAGTTAAAACATTTTTGGATACTCCGACACTACGACTTAGTGATTAGGTAGGGTAGCACGGAGAGAGAGAGTGATGGTGAGTGGTGATGATTATTATTCCCTGAATATACACGTATAATGCTATATATTGTAGATAATTCATTGTTTTTTATAATCCAGCCCTAGAGTAATAACCCAGCACTAGTGTTGAGAAAGAAGGGGATGGGGCCTACCGGTGATGATCATGCCCACGTTGGAGGAGCTCATTTCCAGGCCGCGCTGCTGCACCTGGGTCAGGTCCACCTCCAGGCTCTCGTGCTCCCCATCCAGGTCCTCTCCCACCACCGACACCTCACACGTGTCCAGGTTGTGCATGATCTCCTCAGACACCACCGTCTCTTGAACTACGTACGGAGAGACATACAGTTTGTGAAAATGTGCCCTGACGTTCAATTCAGCATGAGAATGTATTTAAGAGCACATGTCTCTGGGCTTACTAAAAGTTGGCAAAAATATTGATATTTTGAATTTGATAAATAATTGACATGAGGTCATAATTTGAATCATAGGGGCTACTGATAGCCCCTTCATCAAAGTCTAGTAGCCTTCAGTGACACAAACAAAGCCTTTTTGAGAGATACCCATATAATATTAAAATGAATGTAAAATATTATCCCAATAATATCTAGGACCCAATTGTGGAGAGGTAATTCCTGCTTTCTTGCTTGGCATACCTCTGGGTTTGTGAGAGACAATAATAGCTGGGTAAGGGATACCAACATTATCAGCGTGGATATGCAATGTTGAAATTAGCGCCCCCATATTGTTCCCACTCCTGTTTGCCATACCTGTGGGGTCGTCCTCTCCCTCGGTCTCGGCCTCGGCTTCGGCCTCAGGCTCCACCTCGCGGGTGATGGTGCTGACGATGCGCAGCTCGGGGAAGAGCGTGACACCCTCGCTGCTCTCGAAGTCCAGGGCGCCGCGAGCGAAGTGGTCGATGCCGCTCAGGCTGATCTTGGGCTCCTCGGGCTGCAGCACCATCACGTATCCCTCCGAGTCCGGCACCGAGATGCACGTCTCCTCGTTGAAGCACCTAGAGGTGGAAAACAGAAAGCGGCAGACGGATTAGTTCTTAAAGTAGAAGCATTATGCCTCATTGAAGCACCTGGTATTATTGCTATTCGTTATTATACAGTGGGTGCTAGTTGGAGCTAGCTTGGACCCGTCTATAGTTGGCATGATGTTTCAATGTCAAAGTTTCACAAGTTAAGTCTAGCAAAGATTCCCATGTCTGATATTTAACATTTTCCAAGGATTCGGAACCCATTCAAGTTGAGCATTTAGAGGATTCTGTATTTGGCCCTGCTGGAAAGAGTCGTTTAATTGTTGTTTCAACAGTAGAAGAAAAGGGGATTTCAAGCTCACACACAGCTCACAGTTGACAATGCTATCCAGGCTAAATTGGGGTACCTGGAGATTTCTATACTACATGCATGACTACTACTCAATGAAAGACTGGATGAATGAGACATGTATCAGTTACCAGTTATCTACCAGAATGTTAAATACTGGAGTATTTGGCACACTGGAGTATTTCATAACTGTCTACAATGAACAACTACAGTGAGTCCAATATGTATTTGATCCCTTGCTGATTTGCCCACTAATAAAGACATGACCAGTCTATAAATTTATGATAATATGAATTCAAACATGGAGAGACAGGATATCAAAAAGAAATTCCAGAAAATAACTTAAAATAATATATTTTAATTTATTTGTATTTAATGTAGGCAAATAAGTGAATAAATAATTTGACCCCTCTAGCTAAAGAAGATAAAGTTCTTTGTGGCAAAGCCCTAGTTGTCTAGCAGTGAGGTCAGATGCTTCTTTTAGTTGATGACAATGTTTGTGCATATAGTAGAAAATATTTTTGCCCATTTTTCTTTGCAGATTATCTCTAAAACATTAATAGTTTGTGGCTGTAGTTTGGCAAATGGGAGGTTCAGTTCTCTCCATAGAATTACTATAGGGTTAATATTTGGAGACTGTCTAGGCCACTTCATGACTTTAATATGCTTCTTATTGAGCCACTCCTTCGTTGTTTTGACAGTATGTTGTGTATTATTGTCATGTTGGGAGATCCAAAAATGGCCCACCCTTCAGTGTAGTGGTGGAGGGAAGGACGTTAGCACTCAGGATGTCTCCCTCCATCCATTCGTTGATGATGTGAAGTTGTCCTGTGCCTTGGCCAGACAAACACCCTCAAACCATAATGGTGAGGAGGGTGTTGTTGGGATCATAGACAGCAGTACTCTCTCAAAACACATTGAATTGTGTTAATGCCAAACAGCTTGATTTTGGTTTCATCTGACTACAGCACCTCCTTATCATATCCTGATATCCTGATATCCTGTCCGTTGGCAAACCTCAGGTGGGACTGCACAGGTTCCTTCTGAAGCAGAGGTACCATGTGTGCACTACAGGATTTTAAACCTCTGTGGCATTAAGTGCTACCAGTAGTTTTCTCAGTGATTTTGGTCCCGGTAGCTTTGATATCATTGCCTAGTTCATCCCGTACAGGACTAGGGTGCTTTCTTTCTGTTCTCATGATTATCAAATCCCTACAAAAGGTCAAATCTTGTATAAAACCCCAGACAGCCTGATGGATAGTCATTTTGTATTCCTCACATTTTGGAAGGAATGCATCAACAGCTGGGTCATTAATACCCAGTCTCTGTCTTGTGGCTTTGCAGCCCATTTAATCTTGTTCAGGTCTAAAATCTTGTCCTTGATATCATTTGACCGCTCTTTGGTCTTTCCCATGCTGGTGAGGTTGGAGTGTGACTGATTCACTCATACTATGGACTGATTCTGCTGATTCAATGTGTCTTTTATGCATGTTAGTATGTACAAGTGTCTTTAATTCAGATGACAAGTTGATCGGAAGTGCTCATCTTGTCTGTGGGCCTGTGGTAATCAGTTGGCAGGGGATCAAATACTTATTTTGCTCGATGAAATGGAAATAAATTAATATATATTCTTTTAAGTTAATTTCTAGATTTTCTTTTTGATATTCTGTCTCTCCATATTAGAATACATATTATCATAACATTTATTGACTGATCATGTCTTTGTTAGTAGGCAAACCAACAAAATCAGCAAGGGATCAAATACTTATTGGACTCACTGTATATAAGGTAGGAAAAGGTTAATAGTTATATTCTCAGAGATTAACGTGATAGAGAACATCAGACCTTTCTTGTACATGCACAGTAAATAATGATAACCCACATGGGGAACAGGTAAACGGTTAACTACTTGGACATTGGCTTAGTAGTATATTATACTTTTCCCATGCACCCTGCACATCATACTGAAGCAATACACATCATACTGAAGCAATACAGCTGTGGTGTATTGTTGAAAAGGTCAGCATGAACTTTGATTGTTGCCTTGACTGAGCTGACATTTTAGCTTTTGTTGTCCTCGCTATAAGGCCAATAAAGATCTTCTGTTCTATAATTGGAAGTCACTTAGGATAAAAGTGACTGCTTAATGCAATAATAATGTAATCTAATACAGGCAGAGACAGAACAAAAGAACAAAGCTTCTTTCTCAGTGTTGGCCGTATGACAACAAAGCAGTAATGGTCCATGGATACGGGAGAAGGTCACTCAATTGATTTAGACCTCCACTCGGTGGAGATGAAAGGAAGACCCACTGGGAAAATCCCATTTTCATTGTGACACAGCACAAAGTGCACGCACAGAGATTGCATGTATGCCTCATCTGTGCAAGTAGGCAGCCAAACTGGCACCTCCAGTGAGCAGTTTGGCAGTATGGTACCACACTCAGTAGCACAGTCATGGAAGAGGATGGGGAGATCACCTTGCCTGTGTCTGGGATCAAACCAGCAGCAACCCATACAAATCTGATGATATAACATCTTGATTAAATATTAAACATCTTGAGATAAAATGTGGGGGTGGAGAAGAGGACTTACTTGACTGTGGTGGAGATGCGGAGGTGCCTGATGCCGGGTGTGGGGAACTGCCTGGAGTTCAGGTAGGAGATGTGCTGCATGACCTTCTCGAAGCTCTCAATGTCATCACCCTCCAGGGTCAGAGAGGACTGGTTGGGGTTGAACTGCACCTGAAACCAGACAGGAGGTGAACAACAATGGGTTAAGTACACTATCTCTGAGACTCTGTTACTCGACTTCAAGCTAAATTTATGGTGGAGTCTGCACACTGGATTAAGTGAAAGTGAAAAGTGTAAAGTGAAAGTCCTGCCATATCTTCTGTCTTCCTGTGTTTCTAGCACAGGTGACTTCACTGAAAACTCAGCATGTGGGCCTTTGCGCTTTTCACCCTTTAAAATGGGACCATGGTGACAAGTGGCGTCTCTACGGAGACAGATCACCTGAGTTTAACCCGGCTAGACTGCATGTAAATGAACCGAGAAAAATAAAACAAAGAAGCTTAACACCTTTTGGCTGCCCCTGAAAGAGCTGAGTTCACCCCTGGACTATACCCTCTTTAGAAAAATGTCTCGAAGAGGCCCCTGCCCTTCACCCCTCTCACTTCTGAACTCTGGCCTTTGACACAGGGCTCACCCCTCTCACCCCTCTCACCTTCACAGGATTGGAGGGATAACCTAGGCTTAGCCTGGCTACACCACGTGCATATTTACAGATTATCTAAACACAATCAAATAAATAACCTGAACTTTTGGCTATCCTGGGCTAAAGCCCCAGAAAGATAAACCTAGTGGCTTTCCTATATTTAACCCGTCCCCTCCTTAATTTCCCCTTGGGACACAGTGGTGAAAAATGCAATGTTAAATGTAAAGAATATGCAAAAGGCAAATTGAATGTTAAATTGACTATCTAACTGTTGAATTAATACTGTTAATACTGTTAATTTAATCAATACTACTAATTTTTTCTGTGGATCAGTAAAGTAATTCTGCTCCTCACCTTGACGGTATTGACAACCTCCTCTGGCATCTGCACGTCCAGGCCCTCCTTGCAGGTGTACAGGCAGTCGATGACCTTCTTGTTGTCCAGCTTGCCCGTGCGGATCATGAGGCCGGCCAGGTTGCCCCTGAAGAACTGGGCCATGTGGGCAGCACCACCTACGGGGCAGAGAGAGAGGGGCATGGGCATTGGAAGTCTTACAAACACACATATGCGCAACTTGTATGCATATGCTCACACACACTCACCAGCATGACATGACTTGACATGCATACATACATACATACATACATACATACATACATACATACATACATACATACATACATACATACATACATACATACATACATACAGACTGTACATGCATGCTTTCATACATATCTCTCTCACTCACACACATGCACACACACACACACACACACACACACACACACACACACACACACACACACACACACACACACACACACACACACACACACACACACACACACACACACACACACACACACACACACACACACACACACACACACACATAACACACACACACACAAACATTCTCTCAAGCTCTTAATCACGAACACACACACGTACACATACAGCCACAGGCAAAAGTAAATGTCGGTCGGTTGACTGGAGCATGCCACCTCTGCAAGAGAACGATGCCTGTTGTGACGGATGATGGCCATCATGCAGGTTAGTGTGCCCTGTATGTTCAGTATGTGTATGTGTATCAGAGCTGCCCAGTGGCAGAGATAGCGTAGAGTAAAGTGGGCCTGCTGAGGCAAATGATGAGGTGAGGTGAGCAGATGGCTGGCACGGAGACACATGCACGTCTCTCTTTCTCACATACAGTGGTAGCAATAAGTATCTGAAGCCTTGCTGATTTTGTTTGTTTGCCGACTGATAAAGACATGATCAGTCTATAATTCTAATGGTATGTTTATTCTACCTTGGAGGAACAGAATATCAAAAAGAAAATCCTGAAAATAACATTAAAGAACAGAATCCTGATTATGTCTTTATTAGTGGGCAAACCAACAACATCAGCAAGGGATCAAATACTTATTACTATCACTCAGTGGTGTAGTCTACTTTTTTATGGTGGGTATACTGTATATTTGAGCATTTTTTGAAGTGGGTATACTGTATATATTTGTGCCATTCAAAATAATGGATCAATCAATTTTAAGTGGGTATACTGAAATCCCTGAAATTTAGAAGTGGGTATACTCCGTATACCTGCGTTCTACGTAGACTACACCACTGCTATCACTGTAGTAAAAAGATGGGGGAGTAACAGGGCTACTGAGATGAACAGTATAGTCAGGATGGAATGCTAATGCATGCCTTAATGTAAACAGGAAATAAAAAAACAGATGATAAGAATAGGACAAGATGAAAAATATTAAGATAGAAATAAAAAAGTGATACATATACATATAAATGCAGAGAGAGTGCTTCGTCCAAATAAAATATGACTGACTTGTCCTCTTTATACATTTATGTTCATGAGGTATTATGAAACCAAAAAGGATTTCCATATTGTCCAATATATGCGTTAAGAGACACTGCATGGGAAGTATTCTGAGAAGACTACAGTTATAAAGCATTAAGTATAGCACATTGTGTGGAAAAATATTAACTGAAATGATAACAAAAACATTACAAAGCAGCTCTGCTCCTGCTGGCTGGGCAGGGCTTGGCTGGCGTTTCACAAAAATGCAGAAATCCAAAACTGCCTCATCATGCTGGATAGGGAAGCAGAGCTGAAGTTTATATCAGGACTCGCTGCACTGTGCTGTGTAGTGCAGTGCTGTGGTGTGTAGTGCAGTGTGGCTCGCTCTCTATCTCCCGCAAGGTGACACATCAGTAGCACTGCAGAATGCCGGAAGACCAGACCCGTCCTCCTGGCCGACTACAAATACTGTGCAGTAATATTGAATTGTGTCTGGTGCCTACAGCACTGCCGCCAAATATTTGCCTTTGCTGCATTGAGCATTGAGTGTCAAGTGGCAGGCAGACTGTGACCTGAAAATAAAAATCGCAGGCAGCAGAACAGCTGAATTGTGTTTCAAAGGAATGACAACAGAAGAAGAACAGATAGAGATGGATGAACATAAAAAAGGTCTGGGAAGAACAGAAGAGCACAGAAGTATACAACTGAAAATGGGGCCATGGGGTGTTAAAACGCAAAAAACATTCCGAAGCTGAATGATGATAACTCCCCGGAAACAACTAAAGCTCTCCAGAGTGGAGGCCACTTTAGTTGCCGATGGGAGTTTGTAAGACTCGCACAAGCACGTTGGGTTAAACACTTTTTAGTGTGTGTGCTGTACAGTACACGCATCGAACGGCTGAGAGGATTGAGAGTGTATATGCAACCTGTGGGAGGCTCAGACACGGCATCTGTGTCATTCTCAACTCCTGAGCCGTCTGTGGAGGGTAAGACACAAAGGAGAGAAAGGAAGAGAGAGAAAGAGAGAGAGCAGGGAGAGACCAACGCTTTGTTAACCGACACAGTTAACCAACAACTCAGTGGATCAAGTATCATGTCAGTGCAACATGACCTACTGTCCAAAAAGTGTTCTTCGGCTATCACTGTTAACAAAGCAACGCTAAGTACATTTTTTTCATTCAATCTTAAAATAATATTCCAAATTTGTTTCATTAGTCATCTGTAGTTTGAAAGAGAGACAATTCCACCGGCAGCTTGTATACCAAATGAAGTAGAAGACCTACTTTTAACCTACCATTAAGACAAAATCCCTATTATAATTATGTTGTTACTAGAATGGCAACTATCAAGTCATAATGTGTTACTAAGAACTCTGTGCAATGTCGCAGTAGTGTAGTGCTATGGCAGTGAAGTCTTTTTAATGACTAATACAGCATTCTACTGGTGGAATCATGAGGCTACGTGATATGAACAACATATTTGGAATAATGAGTCCTTGGTCATAGCAGTGCTAACTCTTACAACATATATCCTCTGGGTTTGTCCTCGAAAACAAATTATTTCCGGTGTTCAATATTCTTGCCTGAGGACACAAGAGTCTGTGCTCGGTGGATGCATTTCCACCTCAGGAGCGCCGTCAAATTACCTGCCTAATGATCATCGCTTAGCAACGATTAACAGACTACATTGCTATGCATGCATGAGGCTGGCTGTCGCCTCAGGTGACTAACATGCTCGATAGAGTACCTACAATCTACAGGAGGAGGGAGAAAGGGAGAAGAGACACAAAAGAGATTCTTTCTACCCTATTAGCAGAATGGTCAAGAAACCACAAAAGCCTTCATTGGCGTTTGGACAATGTCGTTACCTTGCCAGCAAGCTCCAACGGTCAGCTGGGTCTCCAGCTTGGAAGCATGCAGGGGGTAGTCCTCGGTGACCAGGAAGGGCTCGAAGGTCACACCGTCCACGAACAGGGTGACAGAGGGGAACTCGATGTTCAGCACGTAGTGATGCCACTCCTTATCGCACACCTGGGGTCAGAGGAGATGCGGAGACAGAGATCAAAGGAAGGGAGAGAGACAGGGAGTGACAGAGATTTAATCAAAATGAAAATGCATTAATGCTCAGACATGGCAACTGCCTTCAGTGGCTTACAGATAATTGAAAATTTCAACCCCATTTGTGTTCTCGGAATATATTTTTCTTATTTTATTTTATTTTTTATTATGTGCGGTGCAGTATTTTCCATTAGAGAGTGTGCTGCTGCAGTGGGCTAGGAAGGCTTGCTCAGTCAAAACAACTGCAGCCCACATCATGAACACGCAAAACAAAAAGAAAAAAACCTGAGACATCCCTTTGAAGGCATGTGCCTGCGGAATCCACTATGCATTCTTCCTCTCCGCTTTTGTGTTTGCTGTGCGCTCTCGGCTGAGGGCCTGATTTAGTATTTTATGAAGTTTCAAACAAAAGGGCTTTTCGATATGAAAAAAAAATGTACATAAAAGCCCAATCTGACTGCCGAAGGAAACACAGAGGCTTTGTAGTTTTTTTGGACGCTTGTTTCCTGCTGCTCCTCTTTGAGTGGGAGCTCCACATGCTGCAGGCTATAGTTTTGTACAATCTGAGACAGCCTGCTCAGGTTGAAATATCTGCACACACCTCACCGAAGTGAACAAAAGCAACACTTACTATGTGGGTATTATTTTGATTTTATACTGAAGAATTATAATGAATCTGTAGTACTAAATCCCACTCATCATTTTTTCGAAATTTGTTGAATGAATGCTGAATTTGTACAATAGGACATGTGGTACAAGTGTATGAACGGATGAACTAACTTCTGTGCTGGAAATAATGGACCAAAATGTAGCACAAGCCCCAAATAACCACACAAATGCATCAGCCTTGTCCAATTAGTTCTTAAAAACGACTTCCCAAATCCCATCTTAACATTTTAGTGGAACAAAATAAAGCAGGAGTGGGTCATGCTCCTCTGGATTTCTGTGATCGCCAGGGTTTGTTTGTCTGTTTTCGGTATGCCGGTAAAACTGCTTTTAAGCCAAATTACCCCTGCAAGCCCTCTTTTTTTGCACACTGTCAGCAAATACTCTCCGCCAGCCCTGGGCACTAAATGCAGACTCACAAAGACAAGGGCACCAATGAAAGGCTGCTTTGGCATGACTCCACCACACTCTCCTTAACGGTCTACCCATTCAGAAGTCTTCAAGGGCAGGTTCTGAGAGGGTCCTTACAATGGAGCTCTGAGAAGCCTCCAGCTTTTACACAAGAATCCCGGCTGCAAAATCCTCATGTTTTTTGGAAGGCAGGACAACAATATTTGGTTTGGTGACATGCACATGTATAAACCACAAGCCTGTAAACATGCTGAAAATTCTTCCAGTTTTACTGTGTTGTGGTGCACTGTGTTGTGGTGGTCACTGGATTTTAACCAAAACGTTTACCGTATATGGCATGTGGTTGAGGCCTTGTTTGAAGACAATACTACAATTTCACTCCATGACAAGTTTCGTGCATTCTTAAAATTCTCAAGGCTATCAGACATAATTGTCTTTGGTAAGTGGGATCTATTTTTTTATTCCCTCCTAATGTCCTATTAAAATCCTGTTTGTTGTAGAAAGAATGGCATGATCAATTTGTCATTTATTGGTAAAGAACGTCTATGACATCCAAATAGTGCTGAGTCACTGAAGTACGTTCTTTTTTCCCTGCAAACAGAAAAACACAGCATACTGGTGCGTACTTGCTAAATGAAAATAACTCTTCCTTTTTCACGCTGGGAACCAGGACACAATATGCTATTTTAACTCTATCCCGCCTTTCAAGGAAATGGTAAGAATCCATGACCAATGCTCACCTGCATACCTCCTTTCATATGTGATAACAACAACAATGTTGGATGTAATATAGGCCTGACTGTAATCTAACAGACCTGATCCAGCTTCCAGTGGAACTCGGCAGGCTTGTAGCTCTCGGCCTCGGTAGGGTCCTGCCTCAGCAGCAGGATCAGCCGGCAGTTGTGGACGTACAGAGAGTAGTGGTGCCTGTTCATGTCTGTAAGAAAACAACCACACAAATCACATCACAGACTTGTAGCAATAATTGTAAATGTATGTTTATTACAGTGATGCAAAAGTACATGTGAATGAATGTTAAAATGTTGTCGTAATGGGCGTGGAGCAAGTACTGGTGTTGGTTCACACTTGCAGAGTAATAAAACGTCAAACCAAATTATGTCAATCATTGGATTTATACTTGTCGTAATCTTGGTTTATTTACTGTTATTATACATGTATTGCATTGGCGCATAAGAATACACAAGAGGATATTGCAAATGTTGAAATGTTTCATTACTCCGTGCATCTGATATTCATAAATATACTTGACTCATTCCAGTGTGAGTGAATGTGAAAATAACAGCCCGAAAACAGAAACAAAATCACTCAACCGGATTTGAAGTATCAAGAGTGTTACCCAATTCCCCAAAGGAATTTAGGCTAAGCATTACATGACCAATGCCATGCGAATCTTAAAACCCTGAATTATAACTATGTTTCATGGACTAATACCCATGTACAGTACGCACAAAACCCTCACAACAAACACAAAGAAGACAATTGGGTTACAGTCCCCTCGCTGGCCCCCATCATCTTCTTGCTAAAACAATAGCATGTTATGACCGCCCGCTATGGGTAGTAGCCGCTAACGGCGTTCACTATGATGTAATCCTACTTACATAAGTTGCCAGCACCGCACGGCTCACTGCTACCACAAGATTGGATTGGAGTAAGACAGAGTGATCCTCTACTGTAAACTGTAAAGGATGAACCACTCGGGGCATTTCACGCCTGATATAACCTCCTAACCGCTAAACATAGGAATCGCACACACACACGCATGCACGCACGCACGCACACTCACTGGCTAATTGCTCACTTATACTAATAATATAATGTGCAATTTCTCTGCTAATGCTACTAAACATGGGAATTCAGTGCTGGCCAGAAATGAGTCATACTAATATATGTATGAATGTTAAGGGCGCACAAGGATACAGAGAGAAAGAGAGAGAGAGAGAGAGAGAGAGAGAGAGAGAGAGAGAGAGAGAGAGAGAGAGAGAGAGAGGGAGAGAGAGAGCGAGAGGCCAAGAGAGATGGAGAGCGAAAGAAAGAGACAGGGAGAGAGAGACAGAGATGTTCAATCTAATACACACACGCTCGAGTCACTCACCTGTCTTGTCGGAGTTGCAGAGGATGGTCTCCTTCTCGCGTGCGCCGGGGCCGTGCCTCATCCAGACGGAGACGGTGAAGGGCTCCTTCAGGCTGGTGCTCACCACGCCCTCGGGGATCTTCAGGGCCTGCGTGCCGTTGAACTCAAACACCTGGTCGCTGTCGTGCCCGTTGTCGGTGGGCAGGCCCACGGTCCAGTTGGCGGCCGAGCTAGGGGTGGGCAGCAGCTCCACGGTGTTGCCACTGGCACCTGCATGGGCATTATACATTATATTCTTCAGAGGAATACAAGTTTGCACATTCCACCTCGCTGAGGCAAGGTGCAGGACAAAGGTGTATCTGGCAACAGACAGAGTAGAAGTCCGCTCTTTGTAGCTGTCATTGCCTGATGAAGACCCTGCTGGGTCGAAACATTGTATGACTTGAATTCACCTTCAAAGCTACGGTGTGCGGACTTCCACTCTTTCTGTTGTCATTACATGGCATGACGCCACCTTGCACTTAGCCAACGTTTTTATTCAAATCGACAAAATTCTATCCGACGATGATGATGCTCGAGGCAACTTTTAGAGAAATGTTTCTTGGTGAAGTTGCCATAAGATTTTATTTGGACTAGAGACTTTAATCATGGTTGGATTAGAGAGTACACAACCGAGAGTTGGATCAGCACTAGACAACTTGCCTTGTGTATCGTCAACTTTGCAGTTATTTCTGTATAGGGTATAGGCTATATACAGTAGGTGGGGATACGCGCCTTGCTGAAGGGCACTTCAATGATGCATGACCTGGGATTCGATCTTGCAACCTTCTGAGTCAAAGACCAACTCCCTAACCATTAGGCCACCGCTGCCACATGGGGCACACACCACAGGGTGCAGATGGCAAGCCACAACATCAACACAAGGGCACATGTGAGGGAACGGCTGAGTCATCAGCGTTAGGGATTACAGGGCAAGGCAAAGGGATGCCAACTAAGCTGGCATGGCACGCCTGAGCACTGTAAGGGTGACAGGGACGGGTCAGGACAGTCCCAAGGGCCTGATGGACGTTCTGACGGGCGTCTTTACACCACATACTGTAAGATAACAACTGATGATCATCAGCGTTTTTCCTGAGGGCAATTTGTAGGTGTGGTAAGGATTGGAGGGGTTATTTTCTTTATTAATGTTTGTCGGCGGTCTTTCTGACATCTCAGAAAAATGTTTTTCTTTCCAGTATAACAAACAAATTGTGCTGACTATTCGAGTGAAAGAGCATCTCTCGTTCAAGTGAAAGAGCGTCTCCGACCCTGATCTCATAAGCCCTCTTAAGTCTGGTGTCCTGGAAAAACGCACCCAACCTTGACAATACTACGCAGCTCACGTTGGGCACTGGCACATGTTACTCATGCCAGCTAGCTGACCTTAGCACGGAACATTGTTAAACCTCACTCGCAATGTCTCGTACATATATACTGCGGACTAAGCAGCAGGCCAGTTTTAAGTTCACTTGGTAAAGTCACTTCTTTGCTGTGAGAACACAGCTTCAGGACAGGGTCTGGACTGTGTAGGTCAGGATGATCCTTGGTTACATTGTAACTCACCACACAGCTTGTAAAAGGACTTCTCGGAGTAGGTGTCCCTGTCAGTAAACTACCCTCCCTCACAGACATACGCAGAGGTGTCAAAAGTAAAAGTAAACTCATGGTGTAAGTATAACGTGAAATGCCAAGATGGCGGCGCCCTGTGCCGCTGCGGTCAAGCCAGCTTCTGATATTGATGTGCTTTTTATGTTAAATATGTCAGTTAACTGTGTTGGAAGGAAACTGTGTTTATTTTCCTACTTTTACTTTTACTTTTGAAACCTCTGGATATACCTACGCTGCCATCTGATTATCATCCTAGCTCTTAACTGGATTCTGTAATAGCCCAAGACCACCGTAGCCTCTTACTGCAGATGCGGTCGGCGGCGGGCCTATTCACTATTTGCTGAAAATACTCAACTACATCATAACAACATTGCTTTGACAGTGCCGAGAGCCTAAAGTAACAGATTAAGACATAGACATTACAATTTTGGTGACAGTAAGGTTATAACATATGTGCTGCGCCAAGGGGTTAACTCACCACACAGCTTGTGCAGGGACTTCTCGGAGTAGGTGTCGCGGTCGCAGCCCTTGCCGATGTGGCTGGTCTCCAGCTGGATGGTGGCCTGGATGGAGGTGATGGGCTCCTCGCAAGTCTCCAGCCGCATGCTGGGGAACAGCGCCAGGCTGCCCGTGCCAGGCTCATATTCGATACGCTTGTTGAAGCCTGGACATGGTCAGGGGAAGAGATAACGTTTGTTATGATACAGCAATAAGACATAAATACATAGTCACATAGTCAATATGCTTGCTGAAGCCTTGGCTAACTTGGAAAGGATGGGGTGGTGGGGCGGAAAGAGAGATAACATTTGCTATTGTATAGTATTGAAATGGATAAAAGCAGAGCACTGTTCTACTGGGATACTGGTTTCTATATATGCTCTACTGGTGAAAAGAATGAGCCATCTCTTCCGAGATTCAAGTTTAATAGAATACTTCTTTTATCCCGAAGGATATTAATGAGCAGTACTATTGTACAATACAATACAATACAACACAACATGTATTTATATAGCGCAGTATCACAACAATGAAGTTGTCTCAAAGCGCTTTTCAAATACATATACACAGGGACGTCGACAGGGGGGACAATGGGGACAATGGGGTCACTTGTCCCGGACCCATGGAGAGAGGGGCCCCAGAAATGCGTCTTCATTACATTGCATGTATTGGGTTTGGGGCCCTTTCAGATGGTTTTGTCCTGGGCCCAGCCAAAGCTGTCAGTGGCCCACAGACACCCCCAGACACGCACTCGCACGCATACGCACATACACACACACACATACACGCACGCACGCACTGCACATAGTGTTAATTTCTGTATTTTCATTATGTATGTATGTTTATTATGTCTTGTGTGTATTCTTTTTATATTTTTCAGTAAACCATCACACACACATACACATTCCCACATTCACACACCAGCTCTGGTACATGCAATTAATATATGAAAACAATAAATATGTAGTATGTTCATACCTATAATTTATTACACATGATCTTTCTGCATACATGCATTAGAAGAGCAAGCGTCCTAAGCTACCTTGCCAGCTGGGCTTGCATGTGGGCTTGATGTTGATCTTGACGAGGACGTCCTCAGAGGCGCGGTTCTTGCCACAGTCGTAGGCCGTCACCGTCAGCTTGTACATGCGCTCCTTGTTGTAGGTCAGCTTCTCTGTGTTCTTGATGTTGCCTGGAGATGGGTTCGATTTTGCAGTCAGTGACTACAATTACCAGACACTTGAATCGTAATAATTAACTTAACATTATAAATATATCATTCATAATTTTAGTCCTATATTCTTTTCATTATGAAAACATTTTATTTTGTTTTTCACATTGATGTCACCTCACACTGTTGTCAACCAAGGGCATGCAAGGGCATATTGTAGTAACACTCACATTAATATTAAATACTGACATTGATACTAATATGCATGTTAAACACCTTATATTTAAACATTTAAAGATTTTTGCTACTACCACTACGACTTCTCTGACTGCAGGAATTGCTGTGTAAATTTGGAGATGGGTTAACTCCTGCCTCTTAACGTTTTTCTGGGGTTCCATCAATTTTGGCATACGGATATTCAATCCTGTCGTATTCACTGAAGTGGTCAAACCACCCAGCTGAGCAAGCAGCATCTCCCGCCGTAATTTTCTGTGCTCAAAGCCCCGAGGCAAAAAGGGATGTAAAACCCATCACTGCATGCACCTCACACCTCAAGGTGACAGGCATTACCTTCCAAAGCCACATGTCGAATTGAATTTTAAAGCAGGCCACTGATTTGCAGAAATCAATTTCACGGGGTGCGGATGTGGTGCGATGTAGACTCGACTGTCCCCACAACTAGAACGTCCCCTCTGAACTGTCCCCAAGCGAGTGTCATGGATCTGACGCCACCAGCTCCCTGGCACCAATTAAGCGCTTGGCAGAGATCTCCTCTGTCCCCCATAATAACCCCTATGCCCCCTGCCTGTCACTGTCCCCGTTCTGTTACCCACCGTTGGCGAGTCTGGAGATCTCGTCTGTCCCTGTCTGTTTTTTTGGACAGTCCAAGTTGTCCGTTTTGTCTGTTTTTGCACTTTGGTGCATATGTTTTCTATTTATATTTCCATCCATCCATCTTTTCATCCACCAATCCATCGTTACCCACCCTCTTTATCGATGGAGATAGACATGTTGGGGTGATGATCTCATAGCTACAGATCAATCAATTTACATTATTTATCTATCCATCTATATCTATCCATATATACATCCATCATTACCCACCGTCCTTGTCGATGGAAAAGGGCACGAGGGGGGTGACAATCTCATAGCTACAGATCTGGCTATTTATTTATTCATTTATTCATTCATCCATCCATCCGTCTATGATACACGCATCCATCCACCCAAGGGTTACAAGAATGGTACGTCTGGGGTGACGATCTCGTAGCTGCAGAGTCTATCTATCTATCTATCTATCTATCTATCTATCTATCTATCTATCTATCTATCTATGGTTACCTACCGTTGTTGTCGAAGGAGAAGGGTACGTCTGGGGTGACGATCTCATAGCTGCAGAGTCTATCTATCTATCTATCTATCTATCTATCTATCTATCTATCTATCTATCTATCTATCTATCTATCTATCTATCTATCTATCTATCTATCTATCTATCTATATATCTATCTATCTAGCTATCTAGCTATCTATCTATCTATGGTTACCCACCGTCCTTGTCGACGGAGAAGGGTACGTCTGGGGTGACGATCTCGTAGCTGCAGATCTGGCTGTACTGGAAGGAGCAGTCGGCGTCCACGGCTTCCACCTTCAGGATGCTGTCGTACTTCTTGCCCTCGATGACCGTGGCCTTGTAGGACTTCTCCTTGAACACGGGCGAGTACTCGTTCACGTCATTCACCTGGATGTGGACGTTGGCCCTGTGATGGGAGGGTGATAGAGGGGTGTAGAGCAAGTATGTCGGTAAGAAAATGCATCTGCTACTACATACCGCTTTTCATAGACAAAATAGTCAAGGGGTTCCATAATGCCCATGGAGACCCAGGTTTCGAGTCAGTCCGTCCGTCCATCCTGGGTCATTTACCAACCCAACAAAACCCCAAAATACAGTGGCAGTGCCAAGGGCGTGAATGTGCATGACAGGGATGACAAACGAGAGTTAGGTTCAGAGAGTTCACAGAGTTTGAAGGTTGCATGGGGTTAAGTTGGGTCAAATCTGAGTTAAACGATTCACTTCAGTCCATAAACCGCACACGGACATAATGATGACGCTTGTTGCATTCAAAAAGTAGATAATTGGATGCGGACCCAGTGTCGAAACGCTGGGAGGAGGACAAGTAATGATTTTGGGTCATCCGTCTAACGACCTCAGCTTTCCGTGCTTTCAAACAACATTATGTCATGCTTGGCTTGGCTGGGTCAAGCAAACTTGTGTGTCACGACTGCAATAATTATACTCACCATTGAATTACATTTGAGTTCTCTAACCTTGTCAACAGTGACATTATGTTGTATGTATGAACTTTTGAGAACAAAGCTGCGCATCTATTTGCTTGCAGTTTGACAGAATCCAAAACAGGCTGATGGAGATGAAATACGAAAGACCATTTCAAAATTCTCAACGACTAATGGACAACAACAAAATTGACCATGTGTATCCACTTTCCTTTGTTACTCTATCAAACTGTGAGGCACACTGAGCAACATCCTTTGTGAAAAATGCTTGAAAGAAATGCAGATGGATCTTTTATTATTATCATTATTACTACTACTATTATTATTATTATTATTATTATTATTGCTATTATTATTGTTGTTGTTGTTGTTGTCGTTGTTAACATTATTCCATCACCTACCGAAGGTGGTGGCCGGGGGCCCACTGGTCTTTGGTGTTGAGTTCTACCCACTTTCATGATCTATTATTTTACTTTCTAATTATACTTTGTGCTACTGTGTATTATGGTACACAGTAAAAAGGCTGTGACAATTCAGCACTATGTGTGAGGACGTACTTGTGTGACTTCTTCATGTTGGCCCCGTCGGGCCCCTCTCCACAGTCGTAGGCCTGGATGGTGAAGGTGTGCTCCTTCTGCAGCTCGCAGTCCAGCTTGTCCTTGGCCCGGATCACGCCCTCGCCAGTGGACTTGTCCAGCACCACCGCCTCGAAGGGCACGTTCTGGCCATGGATCCGGAAGCCACAGATCTCTCCTGGGTACGCCAAAAGATGGGGAGAGCAAGGGAGAGTGAGTTTGGAGCCTGACTATGTCTCCAGGTGGTAGTGAGGGAGGGAGGGAGGGAGAGGGGGAGAGGGGGAGAGGGGGGGGGGGGAAAGAAGGGATGGTGTCAGGGCTGAGGGGGTCAGGGTAGGGTTCGGGGAGGGTGTGGGTGTGGGGTGGCAAGAGGGTGTGGGGGACGTTCGGGCGGGTAGGGCATCACGGCAAGAGAGAAGCTACCCACTGCGGCACATCATGTGGGAGAAATCAAACAAACAAACAAAACCGATCAACCAACCAATCAACCAAAACAAAACAATAACACAATGAAAACAGGAGCACACCACACGAGAAATAAAGAACAGCCAAAGTTGTTCTGTGTGTTTTAGCCACTCTGCAGCCAAAGGGGGGGTTGGACACTCTTGGTACACTGGTGGAGGAGGGTGAGGGAGGGAGGGAAGGGGGTAGGGTTGTGGAGGAGGCTGGCAGCATTGTGAGGTGGGTGTTTGGGAGGGGAGGTGGGGTAGGGTGGGGTAGGCAGGTTGTGGCAGGAGTTAAAGCGTAAGTGTTTCATCCAAGCCACTTTGGTCACATCGCATCCACGCATGCAAGTAAGTAGTCCAGAAAAATCAGAGAGAGAGAGAGAGAGAGAGAGAGAGAGAGAGAGAGAGAGAGAGAGAGAGAGAGAGAGAGCAGAAAATGTGGAAAGGCATTTCACAGGAATACTTAAATACAAAGGCAACAAAATCCAAAAGAAAGGAGAACTAATACAAATTAAACAAAGAAAGTGATAATCCTTCACAGCCTCAGAAAATTCAGAATTTTTGAGGATGTTGACTTGGTTGTCGCGAGACCAATGGAAAAATCGAAGGTTAATTTACGGCAACAATGGTTGTAATGAATGGAGGAGTGTTAAGGATGGCTTGGTGTTGCACACACATTACTACCAATGACAGTTATTATATGGTCCATAATTGATTACAAAGCAACGGATTGAACATAAAAGGGGTACTCCTTAAAAGCGAGAGAACGGTTTTCCACCTAAAGCTAGATTTGTCATAGTGTGAAGGAAAGTCTTCCTGTGCAATGTCGACTCTCCCACACCTTTTTAAGGAAAAAAAACAAGATGAAAACAAAAAAAAAATGTACAAAACAACAAGCGCAACAGTTAGAGTAATCAAACGGAAGCACTGGATGAGAGCCTTGGGGGTTAGAAATATCCACTTGCTTGACATCCACATCCAAACACCAGCTGCAGTCATGCTGTGACCAGGTGACCGGGGGGGTGGGGGTGGGGGGTTAATGGTGAGGGGGGAGTGTGTGGACAAGACGAGACGTGAGGAGACGGGAAGTGGTGCTGGCTATATATACGTATATACGGTGCATCCACAGAAAAGCGTCAAGAGTTTGCATCAGTTAACAATCTCAGCAACTTCGGGCCGGCACCTCCGAGTCAGGACTGATTTAGACTGAGGAATCTTCCAAAACTTCCAGAACATGTTTTAGCATTTCCATTGTTTTTTTGGGGGGGGGTTTCTATGTAGTTTCTCATTTCACATAATTTTTAGGGCTTCAAATTAATTCACAATCACCAGAATTTGTGTGCATGTGCATACATACGATGACGTTACCACTGATGGTCATGTTTTTTTTTTCTGAGAGCATCAGAACAACTTGTTGTTGAGAGGATTTCAACATGTCTGGTCTTATCTCCATTCATGCCTCTACATTACAATCAAGCATGTAGAGATATGTTTAATGTTTAAATTTTTAGAATGTATTGAATTGTTTTACTCTATTGAGAATTTTGCTTGATTTTGAAGACACACTAGTCCAAATACAAGCACGACATCTAATTCAAATTGCTACTTCACTGTTTGTAGATATAAATTTACAGCTAGAGGTATCTGTAATAGTAGACATATGCACATACTTAGTTGAGAAGTCTATTGTCCCGCAAGGACAATTCCCCTGCTGAAGCACTGTTAGGATCTGCAAACTACAATGGATGTCTCATGCACAGATATTTCTAGACACATTCATCCCCGCAACACACTTTTCATCCAGTTGATCTTTTTCTTACCCACAACACATTTAGGAGCGAGTGAAAAACAAGTAGCAACAAATGATAGAAGAACTGAACAAAATCATATACTTTTTTTTAAAAACTAGTAAAAGTAAAAAAGATCACAGCATAACAGAGGTTTCTGTGAAAAATGCTGATGCTTTTTTTGTTTTGTTTTGTTTGCGTTAGTGTGGGGTAGGGGGGTTAATAAGAAAAGAAAAAAACGACAGTTTCACATAGCAGAGGAAAGAACCCGTCATTCACCTTCTTTGGTGAAGGTCACCTCAAAACTCTCTACAAGAAGGGGAGAGAAGATAAAGCCAGATCAGTCAGAGGAGAGCGAGAGAGAGAAAGAGAGAGAGAGAGAGAGAGAGAGAGAGAGAGAGAGAGAGAGAGAGAGAGAGAGAGAGAGAGAGAGAGAGAGAGAGAGAGAAGAAGATGGAGAGATGCATGAGCACAGAAGGGATGCAGATTGATATAGACAGACAGGATACAGAGGCAGACAAGGAAAGAGAGAGACACACGGCAAGATACTGACAGCTTATCATGTGAACACCAATTACAGTACACACATGTACACTACATACAATACATACATACACATGACACAGGCAGATGGACACATACAGTACACAGCCACGGAACAAAGAAGGAAAACACATTTCAGTTTCTTCAGACAAATAAGCCCAAGGTGTGTTTGCATGAAGGACATTCGTTTTCAGGAAAGAGCTGGACATAACGAGTCAATAACAAGAAACAGACTCTAATAGGGTGGTGGTGGAGGGACGGTGGGGGTGCGGGGGCAGAGAGGTTGGAGAGGGAGGGAGGATATAGAGAGAAGGCTGCTATTTTTGATATTCCAGAAGTACACAGCGCATACAGAGACTCGTACTTTCCTCGATGGAAGGAAAAGCAGACAGATGCACTTCCTTTTCGATATTTCCAGTGCCATCGGGGCACATTAAACAAATGGAACTTCAATCAAGTTCAAATGGAAACTATGCTCCGTTTGACTGACACCGTCACTGCCCGGCTATAAAACCCAGCAGTGCTAGAGCAGAAGGAGCTGTGTGACCACCACTGCTCAAACTGAACGGACAACACACAACAACAAAACACCAAAAGGAAAGGCGGCTGGGAGCAAGGACTGTGTGTGTAGTCTACTGTGCTAAAGCCCTGGGCTCTTAGAGTCTAGCAGTTGGCCAGTGGGCAGTAGTGGCACGCTAGTCTACACTAGGGGGGTTAGTGCTGCTTGGCTGCTCCTGCTGAGACCCAGGCTTGCCTTTGGTGGCCCTACTACATCCCCAAATTGCCCCCGCGCCCCCCCCAACCTGTCACACCTCCCATCCACATAATCACACCCCTGCTTGACTGCTACCCGCTCCCTCCCTCCCTCCATCCCTCCCTTATTCATTCCTTCCCTCCATCGGCCTCTTGCTGGCCCGGCTGGCCGTCCTTCTCCCACAGGTTTTCACCTCAACAATCTGAAATGGATTTCCCGTTAGGCCCGACACTGTTTGGGCTAAGTCATGCAGCATGGGCTCTTTGTGCCCTCCTCCTCTTCCTCATCCTCCTCCTCCTCCTCCACCTCCAGCTCCTCCTCCAACCCCCCTCCCAGTAAGCCAGGCACAGGGCTTAACCATGGGTGATCAAACGCCAGCACTCAGGAGGAGGACAACAGGTCTCAGCTACTTTCATGCCAGACATCACCTTAAGAGTGGTGTGTAGGGTGGACTTTGCGTGTGTGTGTGTGTGCGTGTGTGCGCGCGTGTGTGCGTGCGTGTGTGCGTGCGTGTGCGTGTGCGTGTGTGCGTGTGTGTGAGTGTGCGTGCGAGTTTGTGTGTGTGTGTATATGTGTGTGTGTGTCAGAGGCGATTCCTCATTGAGTACAAGGGAGGCGCCGCCTCCTGTCCAAAATCACGAGAATAGTATGTAAACTAATGCTTTACACGACTTAATAACATTGCTATTTCAGACCCAGCTCCATATAAAATGCATGTGCTCAATTTAGAGATTTAACCAATCTGTAATAAGATCCCGAGGCTCGCACGAGTTTTTTTCTCCGCTCATGACAACGCAAGCGAGTCGAGTCTCAATGGACTTCAATGGCATGTGGAATTGTACGCATTTTCAATGGCAAAATGCTAAACGGTCATTGGCTATTGCCGTGAACATTTTTTTGATTTTGAGACTGAGCCTCACTGGGAGTGAATGGAGAAGAGAGAGCGGGGGGGAGGGACCGGAGACTGAGGCTCCGACTTGTGATTGGGTGAACCCCGTGTCAGTAATACGCTAGGCTACAGTAGTTGAAAAGCGGATATGTTATTAATTTGACTGAGAAGAAGTTTCGTCGTGGTAACCAGTGAGGAAGCTATTCATTGCGGTGAACTCCAGTTTTGTGTACATATTCTTGTAAACCTAGTGTTGCGAATAAAGTCTTAATAGTGGCACGTCCTTATCCTTTTTAATCTCCCAATTCAAATGTTGAGGTTGCCTACTTTTCGTTGCTATGCAAAATGCCAAGCATTGTGGATTAAATTCTGGCGAATTCCAGTCGTCCTTATGAGGATAAAATGAATATCAAGGAGCAGAGCAGAGCACTGCCTAATATTGACTTGGTGAAAAAGGTAGGGAAGAACAACCGTTTCTTTTGAGCTTTCGTGGTGTCTGATCAACTGGTTAACTGTCAAGTCCCGTTTCCTACTGTGTATTGCAGTATTGGCAATGTCTGGTAGCCTAAATAATTAAAGATTTTGCGACCTCTAGTGGTAAGTTAAGCCGTGCACCAAGTAATGAACAACGAAGGCAAACTCAATCACATCATTATGTGGCGGAGGTAGGCCTAATGATAATAATAATAATTTAAAAAAAAAAACCCTATTTGAATAGGCTACAAGGGGGATAATGATTAATGATTAACAAATTTGTTTCAACAAGAGTCAGTTAGTGTGTGAGGCCATATGTGGCTCAGGACCAATGTAAGATGTGTGTCAACCCCCCCCCCCCCCCTTTTTTTTGCGTTCTGGACATACTGTAATTGACCAGCCTCCCCTGTTTGACAGACGACCAGCCGCCACTGGTGTGTATGTGTCTACGTGCGTGTGTACGTGCGTGTGTGTGTGTGTGTGCGTGCGTGCGGGTGTGTGTGTGCGTGTGTGCATCTTTATTCCTGTGTCTGTCTATCTCCATGTGCGTGCTTGGGTGTGTATGTTTCTGAGCCTGTGGCTGTGCGTGTGCCTGTGCGTGTATTAGTGTGATTTGGGGAGGTGGGGGGGTGCTCCCATCAACCCCGTGCTGAATGAGTATCGACTGAGCCTCCAGGCTGCAATCCCAAGAACCATTGATCCACTCGGGCCAAACAAGCTTTTGAGCTGAAACAAAAGGCGAAAACCATAACAAGCAATTGGCATTGCTGTGTGCCAAGCTGTTAAGGTTCCCCATATTGTCCCTGTTTGACTTTCCATCTTGGCCATAATGGCAGATTTAGGTTTTTATGAGGGCTCTTTATGAGGCCTCGGCCTGGGAGAGAGAAGCTGTGAAATGGCTGCCCAGTGCACAGTGTAGCGAGATTGGCTGTGTGTGTGTGTGCTTTAGCCTTTCTGAGAGTGGTACCGTCAAGGGATATAATATCTTATATATTCATACACCTGTTACTGTGTATCTGTTTTAACGTCTGAAGGGACCCATGACCAAAAACGACTGCTTAGGACAAAAGCGTTATGTTATAATATGAATGTGTTGTGTTGCCTTGAGATACAATGTTAAGTTGTACACTGTGGTCCAGTAAAATGTGTTGAGAATCTGCCCTGAGACACAAAGGAGGGATTGTAGGCACAAATGTTATCACTTCCAGCTTTGACGTTTAGAAAACCAAATGGGAAAATTAACAAACTAGACAAGCATCCCAGCCTGTCAACATTTCAGCGCAACTGTTGAGTTATCACTTAGCCAGGTCGTGCCCTCCTAGTGACGCAACAGCTTCAGCGTTGCTACCAGTCAGGTCAAGAGTCAATGCAAGTACTTTCTCAGTTCCCGCAAATACGGGAACTCCTCCCACTTTGTTGGGAAGCAAACAATCATTAGCAAACCAAGGCAGGCCATTTGGGAAATGCCATTTGGGAAATGTTAATTGTTATGCTCTTGGTCAGACCAAGTCTCGAAGAGATTTGAAAGTCGATGATAATCAGGCTAGTTATCACTAAGCCCACAGCACAAAAAATTACACATGAAGAAAAAGGTTTGCAGTTCGTGCAACAAAATTACCTTAACAGGTACATTTTAACGGCATCTTACAACATGGGGTTTGGTAAGAGGACTGTCACAGGTGTGTGACCATTTGTTTGTTTTGTGCACCAACAACATGGTAGGGCCCCACAGAGGGAGAGAAAGAGAGAGAGAGACAGAGAGAGAGAGAGAGAGAGAGAGAGAGAGAGAGAGAGAGAGAGAGAGAGAGAGAGAGAGAGAGAGAGAGAGAGAGAGAGAGAGAGAGAGAGATTGCCAGAGAAAGAGAGAGAGAGAGATTGCCAGAGAAAGAGAGAGGGATATGTGGGGCTGAAAGCCTTGCTTGTGTGTGCCTCTTCTCCAAACTGCAGAGAGGTGCAGATTCACGCGAGCCTGAGAGAGGATGACTGGGCTTATTTGTCAGCTAGCAGGGGCCCCTCACAGGCAGGCCAGACCAGGCAGCAAATGTGCCAACACACACACACACACACACACACACACACACACACACACACACACACACACACACACACACACACACACACACACACACACACACACACACACACACACACACACACACACAATCAGCCACACACAAACACAAATGCAATCAGTCACACACACACACACACACACACACACACACACACACACACACACACACACACACACACACACACACACACACACACACACACACACACACACACACACACACACAAGTCCTTGCTGAGCCGCCTATTGAGTGGGTGAGTTGGCCCGCATGGCACCAGGCTCCTCTGCAGTGATAGCGGAGGGAGGAGAGAGAGAGAGTGAGTCAGTGACGCCCAGCATCCACATGGCATGGCCGCACCAAGTCAGAACCAGCCTCACCAGCATCACCCACACAGCCATGTGACTTGGCCAGAGAGGAGAGAGAGAGAGAGAGAGAGAGAGAGAGAGAGACAGAAACAGAGACAGAGAGAGAGAGAGAGAGAGAGAGAGAGAGAGAGAGAGAGAGAGAGAGAGACAGAAACAGAGACAGAGAGAGGGGGGAGACAGACTGAGAGGGAGAGGGAACGAGTAAGAGAGGAATAACGGAAATAAAAAAGAGAGAGACGGGTGATAGAAAAAGATAATGCAGGAGGAAAAGAGGGAGAAAGAGCCAGCAGGCCAACAGGAACATATCAGTGAGCGTCTCTTTCCTTCTTTCTCTCTTCTCTCTTCTCTGCAACGCGGCCTCATCAAAAGGGCGTGCCCCTGTGACAAATGGTCCCCGTCGGCTTTGGCAAGCGAGAGGGGTGGCAGGAGGCAATCCTTGCTCAAACATCCATCTCTGTGTCTGATGACATTTTTTAAAAATGCACACTGCCTTCCGACAAACACAGATGACAGAAACTACGCCGGGCGGGCCACATCTCCCCTATTTGAAATGCGGAGAGCGGCACTTTAATATACACACAAGTCCGCATTCCGACAAATTAGGTCAGGCAAGAGTCTGCCAAGAGCCAACATGAGGTTTTTCTGAAGACGAACGGGGGGCTTGATGAAGACGGGAAGGAAACACACCAGAAAAAACACGCGCCCTGGGACCACGACTTGCACCACATCAGTCAGAATGAATGCATCCTATTATAAGCAATGGGACATGATGGCTTTGCATACGAGAACAGAGAGGGAGCTGGGAGCGACATAAAAGCAGGCCTGAGGAGGACGATCTATGAGGGGGCGGGTTCTGCAGAACATGGGGGTGGTACTGGAGGTGGGGGTTGGAGGTTGAGCTGGAGGATATCTGCACTAGTAACCAATTCTTCACTTGTAATCCACATTTATATTTTTTATTTTTTATATTAAAAGATCTCCACAGGCTTGTGGCGCAGCACATTTACTAGTCTTCCTGGGGTCCTCATTCATTCAAACCAGTAATACAGTCACGCTATTTTCAGTAAGGCAGTCATAATATATTCAGTAATACAGTCATGAGATATTCAGCAATTCAATTCAACGGTTGAAACATTGACAACAGACCCATTGGGAGCCATGAAACGACCATCTCTCCAATCTACCTCTCTGTCATTCATGACAGATCTGACCTACTGCTAGCCAACACCCTACTATTGTGTCCCCCCATGACACACATGCATTAAGAGTCGACCTAGAAGCTGACCATCTCCTTGAAGCTCTTTAGCTATTGACTAGCTATCAAAGTACAGCTAGCTACTGAATTTATAAAATAAAATAGAGCAACCACCTCAGTATTGTTAGTATGTGTAGCCCCTTAGCACACACAGTTCCACCACTGGAATGTTGTAAAAGTCATTGAAAACTTAACTACCACAGTACTACACCACTATGACTGCACAGAGCCTTTAGTAATGTATTACGACTTGGTCATTGCCATTCTGGTTAACAGTTAAATTATAACAGGGGCTGTGTCTTAAGGAGTTAAAAATAAAAAAAGAGGCGAGACATACAATAAAAAAGCAAACCTACATATAAAACCTTACAGCTAGAGTGTTCCAGGGGTATTCTCAAAGGGAGAATTGATGGATGCTACATTCCATTTCGCTGGCTGAGTATTGACATTTTACAGCTTACGGTAATCTTGTCAGAGAAATCCATGAAGACTAGATATTTCATGGGTTAACCTTTCAAGACTTACAAAGTAGATCGTACAATGTCAGCTATGGTCCACAAGCATGTTAAAACATGGCTGAGATGGCTATTAAGAGTGGAAAAGAAGTGTAACTTCGAGTTTTTTCTTGTACTGTCCTCTATGTTACCAGACCACATGGAAAACACATGAATATCAATACTATAATTCATATCATACATATTATTCTTAGGCACTGCTATTCTCATTCATAAAAATTGTTTTTGGTCATTTAAAAAACAAATTACGGACGGAACCCCAAAATAGGGACAGGAACAGGGAGAGACGACGACTTGAGATGACCTTAGATTCACCATCTGATATCTGTGTAGGCTTCCACTTGATTTAATGGATTTAATGGGCGGGATATCAGTAGCCTACACTATTCATTTGCTTGCCTGGAGGGAGACTGACAGACTGTTTACAGATCTGGCAGATAAAGCAAACGGGGTAGTTGGGCGGATGTGTGTCTGAGGCAAACGAATAGGGTGGAGTTCTATTGAGGTGATTAACGTTAATTAGTAGATCACAATCTAATGTCAATAACCTGCTGTGTAGGAGTCAAGGGGGTGGCACAGAAGGGGTAAGCAAGGGCCCAAAATTGACACCCACACAGGGGATCCCCAAAATACAGACATATCGGGGGGTGGGTGGGGTGGTCTAAAGGACAACAACAGAGGGGGGGCAAAGGGGGAGGCAGGGGACACTAGTATGCTGACTTTTATAGGGGTGGTGGTGATAAGATACTACGGAAAATGCCACAATGTGCTGGAGAGCGGATCTGGAGAAAAGAGGGCAGGAAGGGGGTCTAAGGGACGACAGCAGAGGGGGTTCCCCAAGCTAGAGGCAAGTCAATAGAGGTTGGGTGGGGTCGGTGAACAACCCCAAAGGGGATTCCCAAAATAAAAACATGGGGAGGGTGACTTCGATATAGAAGTGAAGTGACACTGCTGAAAATGACACCAGTGCTGGAAACAGGAGGGCTCTAAGTGACAACAGTAGAGGCGGGCCCCAAAATATTGCCAGGGGCGTGTCGTGTGCGGTTGGTCTGAGGGACAAACTTGGAGGAGGTCCTCAAAATACCGGTGGCGGGTGATCCATATGATGGTGATACGAAGACACACAACTGAAAATGTCACAGTATCCTGGAGACATTAGGGAAGGGGTCTTAGGGACAACAGTAGAGGAGGGGGGGGGTCCCCAACATGTAGGCAGAGGTAACTGTGGGTATGAGAGGTGGGTACCAACTGATAAGACACTGCTGAAATTGATACTGAAAGTGCTGAAGACAAGCATTGTATATATAGTAGCAGGTCCAAGGAGCTGGGGTCAGTTCTCTCACCTGCGTAGCGTAGCGGTGCGTCCTTGTCCAGGGCGATCAGAGGAGGGTCCAGCAACACCTTGTCATCGTTCTCCGTCACAATGCCGTGGTATGTGGTCTCGATCCATGGCTTATGCTTATTCACTGTGGAGAAGAAGACACAGAGCAGCAGCAAATTAGATCATGACTGGATATAAATGTGGGTTTTTTTTTCATTGATGTGCTTGGGGCCCAAAAAAGCTGACCTTTTTTCTTTCTTTTTTTTTTTTTTACTTCATTTTGCCTTTCCTGAAAAAGTGAAACAATCCCTTTCCACATTTCTGTCTGTGAGATAATGATAGAGTAACAGGGAAAAACTAGAGAGTTCTAGAGATGGAGCGTGTAGACTGACCACAACAGACCAGTGTAAGTGACCTCAGGTTAAGTTCTGAAATGCAGGCCTCCAATTATTTCTGCTCTGCTGACAGTTTCAATATACTGTAAACGTACAAAGACTATGCCTATGATTTCTTTCTCTGTCTTTTTCTCTTTGTTATGCTACGGGCACAGTAGATATAATCTTAATGGTCATCTCTGGTGGGTAAAAAAACAGCCTGGAATACATCTGCAGCACAGCATGACAGAGCTTTTATTTGCAGGGTGACATTTTCTCACTGCCTCACAGGGCTGACATCTGCCATGAGAGAGAGAGAGAGTTAGAGAGAGAAGGAGAGAGAGAGAGAGAGAGAGAGAGAGAGAGAGAGAGAGAGAGAGAGAGAGAGAGAGAGAGAGAGAGAGAGAGAGAGAGAGAGAAAGAGAAAGAGAGAAAGAGAGAGAGAGAGAGGGGGATGCAAGTGTGTTTGTTATTCGGTGGGGAGGTGATGTGTGTGTGTGTGTGTGTGTGTGTGTGTGTGTGTGTGTGTGTGTGTGTGTGTGTGTGTGTGTGTGTGTGTGTGTGTGTGTGTGTGTGTGTGTGTGTGTGTGTTTGCGAGGGCCGGGGCAGCACAGCGCCAGTGCTCATTAGACCGCTTGCTTGCTTGCTTGAGGGGCTTGCAGGTTGTGTTGTTTGTAGAGGCAGGAGTGCTGCCTGCCACCGGCTCCCTGTTTAAAATGTCACTTCCATACACCGCACGCCAACATCCCCCTTGGTCTGCATATCTAATACTCCCCACCTTACCAACACACACACAAGCTCACGCACGAACACACACACACACACACACGCACGCACACACATGCACACACACACACACACACACACACACACACACACACACACACACACACACACACACATACACACGCACACAAACACACACACACTTCCCCATCTCACTAAATAACAAACACATACACATACCGGTAAACACATACTGCACACACAGCACACATACAAGCACACACAGACACACGCATGAATGCACGCACGCGCACACACACACACCTCATCTCACCTCCCCTACTGAACAACAACAACAAACACATGCCAGCTGCAATGTCAGGCCTGGGAGCGATGGTATGGAACATGGAGCGTGGGGAGAGCCAGTGTTGTTGATGCTAGCACTGATATAGGGGCAAAGACATGTACAGTACAGGGAATTCCACAGTGGTGACGGGCAAAGGGGTCAGGTGCCCTGGGCCCAGGGAGAGGGGATGCCCAAAATCAGGTCCCCATTAGTCCCCATTACATAGAGAGGGGGGGTGGGGCTTTACAAATGGCTTTGTCCTGGGTCAAGTCAAAGCTGTGTACTATACTGTGCATATAGTACATGGCTGGTGGGTGCTGGCTGATGAGAGCAGTGCAGTGCAGCACAGCTGTTGTGAAGGGCAGAAGGCTGTCTCTCCTCCATCCAGTAACATCAGCTGCCCCCTTCACCTACCTACCTAAAGCACCTTCCCATTCTCCTCGCCTCAGCAGTTTCGGTGAGAAACCTGATATCTTTGCGGCACCGGCAGCAGCTTGCACTGTCCGACCGTTTCAGAGAGTGACTGAGTACCTGACAACACACAGAGAGCCGTAGTGAATGCTTATCGCTCCTCTTGCATTCTTTCTTCCTCCTCTCCACTCCTCTTCCTGCGCACCCACCCCTCTCTTTTGCACTCTCAAGGCTCTTTCTATCTCTCTCTCTCTCTCTCCCTTGGTCTGTTTCTCTCATTTGCTCTCTCTCTCTCTCTCTCTCTCTCTCTCTCTCTCTCTAATTTGCTCTCTCTCTCTCTCTCTCTCTCACTCCATCTCTGTCTCTCTCTCTCTTGTTCTCTCTCGCTCTCTTTACACTCAAGGCAGCCTCCATCTCATAACAGGGTGCATCGCTCAGGTAACCATAGCGATGAGATGGGCTGAGCTGAGCTGAGCTGAGCTGGTCAGGCTGGCAACCATACATCCACCTTGTTTATGGGAGCCTATAAAACCCTGCTCTTCAACCGTTCACTACTACCATGTAGACTGGAGGCCATGAGGAGGGACTCGGCAGCTCAGGGGCTCAGAGTCTTGGTTTCCTGCCCAGAAATCCGTGTTAAGCCCCGTCATCGTCATCTTGTGACCTCCAGGCATGCATGCTACAAAACACGTCGACACGGCACAGTAGCCGTTTCACACAAGGACTGGAGGGAGGCATGGTAATCCGCCCTGTTGCTTTCATCAAGATTTGTTCAAGCAAGAATTTAAAGATTTGTTCCATTCATAGAAATACAAATGTGTTATCGCAAGAAAAGGGATTACGATGAGTGGTTTATATATGGGCACTCAAAGATGGTGTCATGCCATGTGAACTTCAAGGAGGATGGGCAAAACATTTTACGAAGATAAAAAGAATAGAGTCTGTTTTATGTAAACTCTGTGTGTTTATTCTGTAAAGAGCCCAATAATACAAAGCAATCTGATAAATTATAAAAACCCTTCAATCTGTCATCCACCACAGAAATCTTCATTACCAAGTCAAATCATGACAGTATTTGGGTGGTTGACATGACGCCCTGTTTTTACGTAACATTAGTTAAGTATCTACAAAATTGATATTTTTCCTCTTGAAAACAAATGTAAATGAAAGAAGATGTGGTACATCATGTTTCATATTAGTCTTAGATCAGAAGAAACATTTTTGTTCAGATTTATGGAAAGGTTTATATGTCAAATGTCCTGTGGTGTGACTGTAACATTAATACAACCTGGAATATAGCTATAAAATAAACCAACAACATTTTGAATCATTTATATAGCATTTGGCATGATTGCATAAATATTAACCTTATATTAAAAAATAGTGTATGTGTGGGGTGGGGGTTAAAGGAACAATAGCAGAAAGAGCATTGGGAATATGCTTGTGCAGAATATTAATCATTGTATTGTATCTCACAGAAATCATACCAATGTCATACCAATGATGTCACACCACAGGACACATTTTCCCAAAAATGGCAAAAATTAAGCCACAGAGAGCTCCACCCATTTTTTTCAGGAATTGGAATATGTTTCTGTTACTGCCTTAAACGTCAACCACCCATTTACAAAAAAAACCCCAAAATATAGGCCTAGAAGACCCAGGACAGACCACTTTATAGTCTTTTTTTTTACATAAACTGATCAGTTAAAATCCTTGAAATCCAAAAAATATTTGGCATTACACTACAGCAAAAAATGTAAATAACATCTATCAGATATGGCCTTTTATCAGATCAGATCATGGGACAACTTGCAACGCTGAGTAAATGCCACAGACACAGGTAATTGTACATCCTACTTTCCTATAATGATCCATGAATCATTGTCTGCAGTGACATGAGGCAACCACGCCTTGTCCTCTGGTAAAGGGACAGAGCATCTAGTATAGCATTCAGCAGAGACAGAAACAGTAACAGCAGCAGCAGCAGTCGTATGAAAGCATCTGCTTCAAAGGGTATCCATCCACACGCATTAAAAATAAATCAGCCAGCAGGGAATAGCTGAGATTTTGGCAGCTGGGCAACAAACATGCTCCAGCAGCACACTCATAGTACAGTCTGGAAATTTATGAGCTTGGGCTAATATTCAGCCTTGCCGAAGCTCCAGCCACCTGGGAGCAGAGAGTCGCCCCCAAGGCTACCGCTTCCTACAGAGCTTCCACTGCGCACACATGAAAAATGTCTCCTCAGAGTCAGACACACGCAGTACGCCAGCGCGATGGGAAGCTATCGGTCATGCTCATTAGGGTGCATCGGTCATGATCATTAGGTGTGACATTCTTAAGTGCTGCTAGCGGGCAAACATTTTGCTTTTGTTTTTTCAGATCGGCTTTCATTGCATGGCTATCGCTATGAGTTTAAAGAACAATACATCTTACAGAAAAGAGATTACAACTAAACCGTAGTGGTGGTTAGGCCAGGATTTCCCCCGGTATTTTCTTGCTACTGCAGCTTTTCAAAAGCATCCCACCTGCAATAGGTCACTTGAAAAGAGTTCTAAAGTTGCTTTCCAAAATATCTATGAGCTATTTGTGTTTTTTAGGGGGTTTCATAATATAATTCATACAGAAAAGCACCAATTATGATCATGTCACATGTTTCTGATCTAACCCCCCACGGCGCAATTTGATAAAAAATGACATTGCATTCAGCAGTCACTTTTCTACACAGCAACATACAAACGAGGATTAAGGGTGGGTTGTGGTGGTGTGGTGTGGTGTGGACATAATGACTCCAGCAGGTGAGAGATTGACCTGCCTGCCCCTATGTTATGGGCCATGCAAGGAAAGATTATCTTCCTTGTCTTCCATCCAAGCAGCCTGTGACTCTGGCACAACACACAACACACACACAACCATAAATCCATATGCAAGTAAAGCCCAGCTCAGAAGGCAACAAAGGGCTAGCAGCAAGCTGCAACGGGCTAGTAACTCTATTGTCTTGATTGGATGCCGAGGTCTTTCGGGGGCACTGAGGGCTTATGGGTGGGGAGGGGGCTTTGGGCTTTTGGAGGGGGCTAGGGCTAGAGCTAGGGCTGGGGCTGTGCCGGGTGTGAGGGGTGATGTTTGTTCCCATGTCACAATCTGGTCTGGTGTTTTAGTGACCACACCCCACAAGTCGTCACCCTCAGCTACAGCACCCACCACATCCTTATGGACACATCCTTAAGAACAGATCCATATGAAAAACACGCTCTTACGAAAATAAAAAACAGTTTTACTGCTTTGTTGTATTAATGCAGTACATAACTGCATTGTTACCTCAGCTTTAGGCTTTGAATGCAGTGAGTTGGACATGAAACACTGCTAACTGCCAAAATACTGCAAGAATATACTATGTAAGAGTGCTGCATTGTGTAGTGATTCAGACACAAAAGCAATGCCATCATGCAGTACAAAATGCAGTATAACTGCACTCAGTGTTCTGTTCACATGACCTGACGTGTGTGTGCTGTGCGAGGAGGCCTGCTGGCCGTCTTTCTGGACAGATTGGCCGGCCAGACTACGGAGATAATCTGCTTTAGATGCTGGGCTTGTCGGACTCTAAGAGGCACCGCAGGCTAGCTCGTAGCTGTCTCCTTGTCACATGGCTGCACGGGAGGGGTGGGACGCCAAATGTGACTTGCCTTGTTTGTGACTTGCTGCTTTGTTATTTTTCTTTCTTATCAAGTATTAGAAAAGGGCTCAATCAGGAACATCTGACGAGTTTCATCATTGTGGGAATAAAATTCCAATATGATGTCCAATGATGACCAAGCACTCGATTAGATCATTTAAAAAAATTCTGATCCTGCTAAAAAATACAAAGACAAATGTGGCTGCTTTGTTTTTTTGCTTGCTTCTCACTACACTCCTAAACAGAATCTACAGTAATATATCTGTGTAGTATGATCTTTGTGAAAAGAAAATTGTGTTACAGTAATCTTATGTTCTACAAGGAAAATCAAGAGTTACATTACATGTGGTAAAACATAACTATCCCTTAATCCATTCAGCAATGGGCAGTTTTCTACAATTTTCCTACAATTCCTACTATTATTCAAAATGTATTTCCATCTATTAACATTTCAGCAGCTCGTTGTACAAAAAGAAGGATTCTTTGAATGAGTCATCAAGTGGCCCAGGTGCTCTTCAGCGCATACTCCCTCTGTCCACGAGGCTACATCCACAACAGGTGGCACGGAGCCGTGGAGCTGTGTCAAGTTCAAGCACTAAATAACCTTAATCCTAACATAGTCAACATTCATGGACATTGACAACAATGATACTTTTAAGTTGGCTACAAAGGCACCTAGACACCCATGAGCTCTGGCTTTGTTCTTATTGGGTGGGGCTGTAACACACGCGTGCAACATCTGCAGTCATACAAGCCACACACACACCTACATACAAACACACGCACACCCACACACACACACACGCACACACACACACACTTGTACTGACGCAAACCCACCCACACAGGCCCACCGGAAAACATCCGAGTCCCCTGAGCCACAGCTTTCTCCATCATCTCAGCGGAAGCTAAAGTAGAAGTGGGGAAAAAAACACTCCTAGCAACTTCAGAATAACATCTGCGCCGCATGCACACCCACTTCACCAGCAATCACATCCTGATTAAAGCAAATTAGCAGTGGTGCCACAGCTATTATTCATCCTGGCATGACGAACTCAAACACTCAAACACGTGCAGCCAACCACACAAACACACACACATATTAAACCACACACACACACACACACACACACACACACACACACACACACACACACACACACACACACACACACACACACACACACACACACACACACACACGTACACACTGAGTTTCAGTCTGCTGCAGCTATGATGACTACTATTAAGGGCCCAGTAAAGCATCAAAGCCGCCACGTGTCTTCTGTGGCCCTGCTGTGCTCAATGAGATTAGCCAGGCATCTCTTGATGTGGCTGATAAGTTTTAGAGAGCTCCAGGGCCTTCACGATATGGCTGCCACATGCGGCTCCTTCAAGATGGTCTAGTCACCTCCGAGTATGACCAAGCATACTAAACAAACCAGATATATCACTATAAAGTAATACAAACTTTGGGAGCAAAATATCTGGTTGAAGCAGAATTTTTCAATATTTTTCTTTTTCTATACATTGGCCCTGCTCCCAGTTCAGTATCTGGGTGTCTGTCCTTTTTCCTGCCTGAACTACTTGATTGAGATGATACAACATCAGTTTCTTTGTTGGTCTCAGTCTCTCGTCCTCTTTCATGTTTCAAACTCTTTTTTTCCTCAAATGTGTCAACCATAAGTACTTGGGGGAAAAAATGCTGTCTTTCATCATGGCACTCCTAATAAAACGGTTCCAGCCTTTCAACTCCTGCACAGCTGTTACACTTTGCAGCACCCACAAAATGGCAGAAACATCTAACGATTAATCACACGGGCAACAACCATTTTGTTGCAATGGCAAAAAAACGCTTACTGTAATACATTTTACCTTAATAAATGCCGCCCTGATTCTTGACAACTCAGCATATTTTCCCCAGTTATTCCGACGACTAAGATATAAAATTTAACACCCTCGCCTTGCTTGACTACATCCAAGAGGGCAGAGGCTCAAAACAACACCTTCCCAAAATGACCTGTCACAACTAGGTAAGCAAACTAGGCATTTACCTAGGGCCTTACGGTGAAAGGGGGCACCACGGTAATGACTGGTTATGTACTTGCATTGAAATGACATCAATCACAACTTTGTGAGCGAAGGAGGAAAAATCTCCCTAAATTCAATGACGGAAAAAGTGCAATGACACTGCAATCAAAATCTCTCTTGAGGGAGGGCCCTCCACAATAGTCTGAAGAGAAAAAAGGGGCTCCCAAGTCCCTCTTTGCCAAGGCGCCCCAGACACCTTGTAACGGCCCTGGCAATGCATTTTGAGACATATGGGCTCCCTAGCCTGCTGCCGCCAGCGTCGGCTCCTCTGCGTCTCCATACCTCCACCTTCATTGTGACACCCTGGCTCAAGTCCATAGATGGCAACAGATGCCATGGCCAGACGTGCAGGCCAGGACAGGGCCGGCAAACACACGACTCTGTTCCTCAGTCCACGCTCCCAAGGGGAGAGCAAAACATCTTAATTTACGCTCATCCTGCCTCTCTGGCACATGGACACGAGACGCAGCCGAATTTATGCAGCTACGTACGGGTGGGTGGACGGGGTGGGTGAACGGGGAAGCCGACATTGGGGGACAAAGTGGTCAGTTGTCCTGCACCCTGGGAGAGGAGGGGGATACAGAATTGGGTCCCCATTAAATACTGTGTTGTATGTACTGAGGACGGGGGGGCCTTTCAGATGATTTTGTCCTGGGCCCAAGCTGTCAGCGGCTCTGTGGGTGAATGTTGCGAGAGGTCATATATGAGCACCGCGGGAGAAGAGCGCAGAAGAGAAAGAGTTACGCAACGCGCATAATGAGCTGCAAAGCCCGTTTGCTGTGAATGGACTCATTTCCTACCCTCATCTCATCTCCTCTCCTCGCATCTCCTCTGCGCTTATTTCCTCGCACCGCTGCAGCTATGCTTAAGCATGTGTTGTTTGCATCAGCAAAAAAAATGACCACAGCGTGAATTATTCTGAATCCGGACATATCTCTATTTTTAACTCACCTCCTTTCACAACGCATTGAGTCGAAGAGCTTGGTCTCTGGGCACTGTACTGTATGCCGACCATAAGAGCATCTTCGTCTGTATCTACTGAGTGAACTTAATCTTCTCAAACAGAGTTTGTACTTTCCTTCATTCATCTTTATCATTCTGATTTCCTGATTTATTCCCTGTGCATAAACTCAATCTGCTCCATATAACAATGTGTGTAAGAAAGCAAAAAGAGAAGAGGATTGATGGGAATATGGACACTGAGACAACGTGAGCCCTGGAACCACCAACACCGAGCAAATAATTTGATTTTCTCGCTTTCATCCTGTCTGTACTGTATGTGGGTGGGTGGCTGTGTGTGTGTGTGTGTGTGTGTGTGTGTGTGTGTGCGTGCGTGCGTGCGTGCGCGTGTGTGTGAGTGTGTGTGTGTGTGTAGGAGTGTCTTTATGGGCTTTCGGGAACGGGTTAAATGGGCTGTCTGCCATTATGAAAGTGGAGGCATCCGGAAGGGCTGTGCCAAGCCTGCCTGCCCTCCCTCTCTCTCTCTCTCTCTCTCTCTCTCTCTCTCTGACTCTCTCTCTCTCTAAGGCCCCAAATCCGACGCTTTACTGCTAACCTCAGCATTCCAGGGGACACAGACTGCGGCTGAATGTGGGTGGCACGGCCGTCTGGTCACCATCACGACCAAACTGTCAGCCACAAGCGGCCATCTTGGCTTTCAGTGGCTCTCTCTGTCTCACAAGATTCAAGATTAATCTATTTTATTTGCATAACAGAATACAAATTGCTGACAGTACAGACCAAAAGTGCAATCACTGTAAGAATACCTTAAGTGCATTCTCTCTCTCTCTCTCTCTCTCTCTTTCTCTTTCTCTCTCTCTCTGTTCCTCTGCCTCCTTCTCTCTCTCTCTTCCTCTCCACCCATCTCTCTCTCTCTCTCTCTCTCTCTCTCTCTCTCCCTCTCTCTCTATCTCTCTCTCCGTGTGTCTTCCCTCCCTCTCCATTCTGCAACACAGCACAGATACATCAACTGATACACGATCACATGGATGGCGATCTCTAATCACAAGGGAGTCTAGGTAGGAGACAGACAGCGAGGGTCCAGGTGGTTGTGGTGGTGGTGGCGGTGTTGAGGGGTGGGGTCATGGAGATTAGGATAATGTCACAGCATTGCAAGGCATGACACGCAATCCTGCCTCCCATCATGTAAACCTGGCGACGCCTAATCAAGTAATGGGATGCGCCCATTTCATTCACTTACAAGGTCACAGAGAGCAGAGATGCTCGCCGCAACAATACAGTGTGCAGAGGAAGGTTGCACAAAAGGCTACACGAAACATGACTTGGAAGGCTGGAGCTAGTGCACCTTGTAGGTTGCACGTTCAGTGCATGTCGTGTGAGCTCTGCATTCTTCAGAGCAACACTCTGTTCCCGTGAGCTGTTCAAAGCATGAGTATCACGTTCCAGCAAACAATGTCACAGCAAGGATTGTGAAGAGATGCATTTCTGCTCTGTTGCACCAATGGTGTTGCATATCAACAAAGCAACAAAACTGGGCTGGTTAAAGTTCAAGACAGGAAAGGTCAAATGCATATATATCTCCTGGAAAAATAACCGGGACAATTATCTGCAGTCTGCAGACCCCCTGCCAGACTTAAAGGGTAATTGGCAAATACTGTAGTTGCAGACCTAGAGAAAGCAAAGAAAGAGGAAGTGAGGAATCTGATAAGCAGTGTTTAGCCCATGGGGCATATTTTGCCGTTGCAGTCGAGCGTGTCACAATCCACTAGGTTCTTTTGTCCGACCAGACTCTTAAGTCCCATAAGCAGAGGGGTGGTGCCACTCTGCGAAACACACATCGATTCCCGCTAACGTTTGACCGAAATTCAATTCACTTTCTCCGCCGAATCAGTGGCCATCCTTCTGATGAGCTTGTTATGTAGTTTGTCTCAGTTAGAGGTTGTTTTTCTTGGTTTCTTGGCAAAGCTGGGTGATTTACTTTGACTTTGATGCTTCTCAGTCCTTCCTCAAGCCAGACAGAAGCACTGCTTTTCTGTGTACTGAGTAAATATATAAGCATGCAATCACCCTGATGCTTTTAAGGAACATTTTTGAAAGACTGTTATTTCCAGAGTCCTGATGATCGCACAGCCGCTCATTACAGGGTTGAGAACTCTAGCGTGAGGTGAGCGCAGTAACAGTTGTCTATACCAATTAGCGCAACCAACACATCGACCTGCTCCACACCTCCAGTGTTAGTGAGCTGTGAGATCTGTCGAGAGAGGCGATAAAAAGATCACATAGCTGCTGTTTGCCTTTGTCAAGACGAGAGGTTATGCATAGGTGAAGGGCAGGGGTTGAGGAGAGAAAGGGTCGTCGTAAAACCTCTACCTTGTTGCAAAAAAAAACCTGAAAGCCTTTTCATAGGTGTCCGATAACGGTGTCGAAAGCTCTCCAGTAAAGGGCTGTCTCTTTGACCCAACAGCCAAATTTGTCATAGCAATGTGACGTCTTCAACAGGGGCACATAGCTTCTCGTGAGAATGGCTACCGTACAATGGACTTGTCCTAATCCTGCATTACCATAGCCAGTCTGCCCACACACAAAGTGGCCCCAAGGCAAAAAAGGGGGGTGAGGACATTGCACCACACCTTTGAAAGGAATTGTGGGAAGAGGGGAAACATATTTGACATTGTTGGTCTTGCATAATGATCATCTGCTGTTTCTTTTACATTCGATGACAAGAGGATATTGAGAAACAAAGTCTGGAGATGAGGTACAAACGGTGCTTATTATTGAACAACACAGCGTCCTTAGCCTGGTGACATTCAAGATGGCTTCTCACCCAACACAATATTAGTCACGCAAGCCGATGCGTCCGCAGATACGATTGTGCCTGATCTCCCTTTCAATTATGTCTCAGTGCTGCCTTTGTATTGCGGTTGTGACCCCTCATTCCTTTGTGCTGCCATCAAAATCCATTTAATTAATCTGTCAAAACTCAAGTCAGGCTTTCTCATTTCGGAAGGCTGCCCGGAGAATTAGATTTAAGACAGGACAACGCCAACCATAATCCCTTAGTCAATTTGTTCTCCGTCAGAAATGTACGGGCACACTTCTTTGTTTGCGGTGGAATCGAGAGGTGTCAGAGAGCCTTTTGAAGCAGGCCCTCTTCAATCACAGAGCTTCGACTGTTCTTGGCGGCTCTAACGGCCCTTTAGGCAAACCTGTGGCTTGCATTGGAGGGGGGGGGACTAAAAAAAAAGTCCCAGAATATCCCTCCCCCAAATGTGTCCAAGGACTCTGTGACGTGCCCCCGACCCCACACTCCCTGGTTCCACAAACAGAGGAGCCCTTACAGCCCCAGCAGGGCAGTCGGGAATGGGTGGGGTGGGGGGTTGGTGGGGGTCAACGTATGCTCAAGCAAACGTCTGTTTGCTCAGTCGGCTATCAAGGCCTGGCCTGCATAAACAACGCAAAGGCATTTTCACTGGGAGTTGGAAGAGGGGAGTAGGGAACGGAGGAGGGGTGGGGTGGGGCAGAGCGGGAGGGGTGTAAAGGCTGCAGAGGGCAGGGTGGAGGCTGCAGGGAGCGGTGTGAAAGCTGCCCGCTCGGCATTCAGCCGCAGCCACGCACACAAAAGAGCCCCAGTGAAAGTGAGAGTTGGGGAGGAGGAGGAGTGTGTGGGAGTGGAGTGGAGGCAGGAGGCAAGAGGAGAGAGAGGAGGGAGTGAGACGGAAGAGGGAGGGAGGTGGAGACAGCGGGGGCAGGAGACAGGGGGTTAGGGCCCAGCCCAGGGGAGCCCAGGAGAGAGTGCAGAGAGCTGGTGTTCATTTGCACCTGTAGCTGGCTGCAGGGGAGCACTGGGTCCCTAGCCCACAGGTGAGCCGCTCTCCAGTTACCCTGTTCCCAGGGAGTGTCAAGGTAGTGACGCACTTAGCAAAGAGCAGAGGCGGAGGTGTTGGTGGAGGTGTACTTTCTAGGGGTGGTGGATTTTATATGGAGACAAAGCTCACTGGAGACGTTTCTGAGAGGAACCAAGCTCTGCTCTGATGACAAGGAGCTTCAGGGGACTTTCTGATATGAACACATTAGATCTGGCCTGCAGTTTCAAATGGAACCCATCACCTGCCTACATTGCTTCTGTAATTCTTGCACAATTACATTGTAATTAAGTTTAGCCGCCCCTGCCATGCCAGAGCAAGTCATCCTCCAAGGGTTTTTTTTCTCAACCGGTGTAATAAAGCAGGAATGATCTGGTGTGTTAGGGGTCCGTGCTGTGCAATCGAGCCATTGATCCATTAATCACGCTCACTGAGTTTCTTCTCGACAGTGCAATACAATGTATCCTGGGTTTGGTTTTGCTTGAACCTCAGGAAACTTCAACCAAATAGCAGGCGTGTTCGTCAGGTTTATCAGAAGTTTATCAGGTTCTGAGAGTAAACAGCCTGCAAAAACATTCTCTAAAACAGCTGAGTTCACTGTGCAAAGCAGCTTATTTGCTTGGCTGGAATGCTCATTACAGTCACTTGACTCAAAATAGCTGGCTGGGATCAAATCCAGGATTGTCACCTCTGATAATTGCGCTGCATCTTAATTCTTCATTGAGGGTACACAGTTAACAAAAGTGTAGTGTTAATTCAACACATAGGAAGTATTCTAGAACCAAATGCAATCTAATGTTTTTGTACATTTTCTGTTTTGTTTTTGTTTTGGGGCATTTTAGCCTTTATTTAGACAGGACAATTGAAGACTGAGACAGGAGATCAGTGGGATAGAGACGGGTAGGATTGGGATATGACGCGGGCCGGATTCGAACCTGTGTCTCCATGGGCATTCAAGACAAGATGTGGGGGGCTTAGCATCACTCTAATGTTGAAGTGACTCTGTAAGTGTTCAATTAACACTGCATTTTTACTGTGGCATCTGAGGAGAAAACACTTGCTGTAGCCCTGTCATCATCCACTAAAGGACTAAACCTGCAAGTCGTGACCAGCTGGCCAAGTCCTTAGGAGCGACCGACATAATTCCTGGTAGTCAGTGACCGATTCTTGACAGATCACTGACTCAATTCAGACGGGCAAACAAGTCACTAAAGGGAGAGTTTGGCCCCATGGCCTGTCGATACAGCTGGGCGTCACACACGATTAACACACACACACACGCACAAGCACACACACACACACACACACACACACACACACACACACACACACACACACACACACACACACACACACACACACACAGAGAAACACAGACAGAGAGAGAGAGAGAGAGAGAGAGAGAGAGAGAGAGAGAGAGAGAGAGAGAGAGGTGAAGACATAGAGACTCAGACTCTCACACACATGAACATGTTCACCGAGAGAGCATGGTAGCCCTGTTTTTGTTTTTCTGCAGGTTAGCAAGTTCCTGAATAGAGCGCTAGGCAGGCTACAGGGTTTTTACACTGGCTGTGGCAGCAAATGAAAGGCAAAGGGTGTTTATGTCAGAGCCCCCGTGTAACAGTGGGGACATTGTGAGGCCGTCATTCCACAACGTTTTCCCCGAACCGTGGGGCCAAGGAGTCCTTTTGTTTCCCTCTGTTCAGATCCGATGAATAAATGGGACCGACAAATCAAGGGGGTAGCCACACAACACGACACACTAATAACACACGCCACTGCTGCTTGCAAGCCAGGGCAACAACACAACATGTGTGGGAGGGGGCGAGGAGAACAAAAATCGTTTTTGAAAATGCTGAATGCTATCTTTCACAAATGAACAATAATTTTTATTCAAGTGGCCACCTGACCTTGGACCCAAAAACTGACTTGACACGGTCGGCCATGCTGGATTTACCCTGAAGAACTGCATGCCACAACACATTCCTATAGGGATAGTTCAACCCAAACCGCTGGGTATATTTAGAGCGTGAGTGAATGCTAGACATTGTGGGTTATCCTGGGCTTTGGGCTGACACTATGTGGCTGCCACTATGGCCAGTAGCCATACTATATGAGTCCCAAGACAGCACCACAGTCCCCCCACGTCACTTCATTTAATGAGCAAAAGCGCTGTTTAAAAATGTGCAAATTGAAGATTAAAACTCTGTGAATGGACATGCCTGAACACGTCTGGATTGATGTCACAGTGGTGCGCAACTGGTCCTCCAGGGAGCCAGTAGAGCCAACTAATTTCACACCACCATGCACGTACGTGTACATACTGTACGGGTGGGGGGGGGGGGGGGGGGGTACTTTTCCTGTCATTACTTGACTGCCATCTGAGGAACTGATTAATGACGACTGTACATTAACGTACACACAGACACGAGAGTCGAGCCTCAGCCAATTAACCTTTGGTTCTTCAACGGCACATCAGAGAGTTGGGAGAGAATCATGACAATGACACAAATGCAGAGGAAACGTTTCCAATGACTTTCCAATGCATAGGACATGCATGTCTTTCAGAGAGAGAGAGAGAGAGAGAGAGAGAGAGAGAGAGAGAGAGAGAGAGAGAGAGAGAGAGAGAGAGAGAGATATTCCAATTACTTTCCAATAAAAATGACATGAAGGGCCTATGTGATTTTCAGAGACTGAGATTAAGAGATGGAGAGACACCAACCAACAGAGTTTGAGAGAGAAAGAGAGGGGGGGGGTTAGAGAGAGACGACTGTGGATATGACAGCAAATAGAGGAGCACCCTGCAATGCTGTGACTCTTCATGGACAGCCAAAGCAAATGCTTGACCGGAGGCCACAAGAGACGAACATGCAGCTGGTTGCATCTGTTTACATGAATATGTGCTTCCAAAGGTTTCATGTCCCCCCAAGGACCACTGGAAAACCAAGATGTGGTGCTCCCACAGACCAGATCTCATGTGTGTGTGTGTGTGTGTGTGTGTGTGTGTGTGTGTGTGTGTGTGTGTGTGTGTGTGTGTGTGTGTGTGTGTGTGTGTGTGTGTGTGTGTGTGTGTGTGTGTGTGTGTGTGTGTGTGTGTGTGTGCATACGCATGCATGTATATACTGTACATGTTTGTGTATGTGTGACAGATTACAAACTGTGAAATATAACTAACAAAATATCTGGCAACATAGGCCTATATAACTCTATAGCCACACCAATAAACAAAGAAAAAGGCCTGACATGGTTTAGGGAGGTACGTTGCCTTTCAAGGGGGAAACGTTTCATTTCAAAACACTGTGATGCTTGTAATAAAGTAATGGAACGATTACGCACTGGCCTTCTCTCTAACAATTTTACAGACTTGCAAAATTACTCATTGTCACCATGAGTCTACAACATCCACACCTTTGTTTATAGACCTGTAGGTGTGATGCAAGAAGAAATGTGTCATTTCCCCTGGAAGCAACCCAGTTTACTTGCAACATTTAACAACATACTCTCAAAGCAACAGAATCTCAAAGTAGTCTTGGCCATGTGTAGGCTACAGCAATGTCTACCGACCTTGGGAAGCTCCACTAGGAAAGATACACTAACAACACACTGCCTATGTTTAGAGGCTGTGACTGCTCGAGTGACCACAAATAAAGTAAACCAACACTCCCTAGGTCAAGCAGTGGAGCTGAAAACGAGGGCTTTTCAGTCCGAGAGAGAAGCAAGCGTCATCCAAATATGGAAATTTCACGTGTTGCTTTCCCTCTTAACTGCTGGGAATGAAGCAGGTGTGCTATGCAAACACACTTTGGCCAACTGGTGTAACAGATTTTTGGAGGAGTGTTACAGTCATTTGCCTTCAACTCAACTGCTTGAACAGTAGTTTTAGTACTGAATGTGCTTGCTGTTTACCCCAGTGCCTCCTTTAATAAGTAGGCGTAGGCCTAATCAAAATTCCAACTATGTATAGGGCCTACATTGAAATACTGTATGTCTGTATATTGTGTAATCATATGAAAACAATACAAGAAGCAGAACAACCAGCAACACCGAATTCCAAATATGTCACCTCAACAAAATGCTGTCTATCCTTGGATGTTTCCATTTTTGCACAAATGTACAAATAATTCAACTTAAGTCATTTGTTGACTTATTTAATTAAAAAAAAGCAAAATCTAGACAGGACACACACAAAGAAAGCCAGCCTCCTAGACAAATCATCTAAATTCTTCTCTGACAATCAGGCTTCATTTGACACCAGTGCTTTGAATACAATCCATCAATGTCATGAATACAATGTGAGTGACAGGACCCTGACACAATTTCTTAATTATCTGATCTAATACCGGCGAAGCTGCATGCTCAGCTGCTACTCATAGCAACATGTTCAATTTAGTAGCCTATTCCTACAGTTCCACTTGAGACCATCTAATATGGGCCCTGTATCTATTATAGAATCGAGGCCATACAAAGATGTAACCAATAAAATGGGTGGGAGCCCATGTATACAGTCTGGGGGGAGGAGGTTGCTATCTGCGTTTCTTGGAAAAGGGTGAGCGCCAGAAGACTTATGGGCGAGAGCTGCTGAAATGCCTGTGCAAATTAAAACTTAGATTGTTCTGTGATAGCCCACTTCATGTGCTCCCCAAAACAGCGCGAGGACATAGAACGGGCGGGTCAGCATTGCTGACGGGTAATCCATTCGTACGACACCACCAGCCATTCAATTAAATTAGTTCTGTGTTTTAGGTCCACATTGAAGTATCGACGAAAGGCTGACCGCCCTACTGGCACTCGCCTTAGCTCAGACATCTCTTTTCACGATGGTATTCATCATCCACAGAACAGCCCTCGTGCACCTGCTGCGATGATTTAGCGACGCTTTGTGAAGAATGATACACACGCATTTTCGAAGCACCATGCAAGAATGCAAGTGCTGGCAAGTGGGTCTGCAATGCGTACACGGCTATGGCTTAATTTAAACGCATTAGGGTCGTTTGTAGCTTGCGATTGCAAATAAAACATACAGCCGGTGGTAGATCACTTGCGCAAGGCTCAAGCTTAACCCGTGGCCCGTTCGGCAGCGAACAACGCAGGTTTAATGCTATAAAATAGGTAGGCTATGCAACTTTATAATCACATACTCCGTTGGCTGGTCAGTACTAAAATAAATCATAGGCTGGGTGTTGGCATCGATATGGCTTTCATACTCGCTAAAGGTATTACGCTCTGCGCGCACATAGGTTTGCGGTGAACAGTGAACGACCTCAAAGGACATTCCTACACAGATTTTACGAGAATAAACAGAGTTATTGCGTATTACTTTATTCACATTATAACCCCCATGACAAAGTGGCCATTTCAGGCTGTGTTACTTGCTACGTAGGTTTATTAGGCTATCTGCGACACGCAACATATTATTGAAAGATACTTGGGCTATCATCACCGTCCATCCGATTAGGGTGCAAGACCATCCTCCGGGTTGAATCGCCCATCGGGCATCCCTGTCTCACATCACCAGTGTTTTAAATGTAGCCTATCGCATTATACAACCCGTACATCTTATCCCCTGAAAGCCAACGATATGGGTGAATGATTTTGCATCTTAACACAGTCCATCAAGGAAGACAATGAGGTACGGACTACGCGCAACGTTTTGCGGCTTACCTTTGCCTGATTCCACTGCACATAATAGTCCTAGGACCAGTCCGATTGCAGACGAGAAGGGTTTATACCTACGGAACTGCATCTTTTAAGTAAAAAAAGACACGGGAGATGTAAAGACTCTTCTCTAGTCCTCGCCAACACGATAAATTATAATTCAGCCTGTAAATAAATATCCATAAGATGTAATTCGGCGACCGCGTAGCTCTTAAGATGGCTGCCGCCGCCACCACCGCTTTAGCTCTTCAATCACCCCTCTCTCTTGCAGCTCTGCCGCTGTATCCAACAGGAGCGACGGTGGCGTGACGTCAACACTGTTATTGTGGGAGAGTGAGTGCCTGTGCTGTGCCTACTGCCCTGTGTGTGTGGTTCAGCCAGACAATCACTAAAACCCAGACCAACGGAGGGGGCCAAGAAGGCGGTTTGAAGAAAGGGCAGTGCGCACTTTTTCTTCCCTTCTTTCGGATCTCAGATCTGAGGTGAACCTGCTCCCCTCATGCTGTTCATTATCATTGAGCTATGTGCCTATACAATGTAAACATCCTCTGTCTCAGGATGGAATGTCATCCCGCAGCTTAAATTGGTGAAATAACAAATGGCACAGTCTACATGCAAGGGCAATGCCAATGGCATGCAGTTATTTGTAAAGACAGTAATTATCATTTTATAAATTATTAATTACAAATGGAATGCATTTTAAATGCAGATACTTTACAGTTATTTTCTTGCCATTTTCACTCACTTGCATTATAGGCCTATATTTAGCCGAAAGGATGACTAGGAAAAGATTGTAGATTTAACTGTGGAAATAGTAGGCCCACCCAAGTGCCCTAACGCAGTGTGATAGTTTTGAGGCTATTCGTGGGACTTTCAGAGCTTTGTTTTTCCATAGATGATTTGAAGCTCTGTCCCACACACCATGAGTTAGCATCTACGTACGTACATCTGCTCTTTCTCTCTCTCTCTCTCTCTCTCTCTCTCTCTCTCTCTCTCTCTCTCTCTCTCTCTCTCTCTCTCTCTCTCTCTCTCTCTCTCTCTCTCTCTCTCTCTCTCTCTCTCTCTCTCTCTCCAGTCCTTCACTCTGTGTCTCCAGTGTAAGTTTAATTAAACGGCACCATGGTGTGAGCGTGACACGGTTCACATGCAGGGGGTGCAAAGGTATGCACAGAGTCTCAGATTCACACTCGCCGAGAGCAAAGCTGTTTCTCCCTTCTCTCGTCTCTCCTCATTGTCACTTGACTTGACTGCAGTGTACTGCAGGAGAGAGTAAACCAGGAGAGTGTAGAGAGCAGAGGAGAAGTGCTTGAGAATGTGATCACAGGCTGACAAGCAATGACTCACTACCCTGCCTGCCTGTACACAGTAAATGTTTGCTGTGTTAATACAACATCAAGACAGACACATTTAACACTCATGGTGTTGGGCCTAATGTCTAAGTGTTGAATGTACTCTGTGAAATGTACTGTGTATGGCTTTTGAAGGTAATAGAGCCTCCATACCCTCATGGTTTGCTGAGTGCAAGGGTTTCGGTTGCCTGCAGAGCTGGAGGTCCAGGGCACATTCACACTGGGTGGATCGATGGGAAGGATGCTGACTGAAAAGGAGGTGAAGGTCACATGGTTTTCACACACAACCTTCCATTCCTTTTTGTTTGACTTGTTGCAACTGATGAGCACTCACTTCATCAGGACGTATGAAACCAACTCTGATGGCGCAATCGCGTCTCACTGTCCCTCCTCCATTGCTTTCTCAAGTCACTGAGCTTGCTTGACGTCATTGATGACACCCCAAAATTAGTTTATTTTTTCAATGTCTTAGCCCCTGTTGTCCCACCAGTGGGACACTGTAATAGTCACACAAAAAACTAACTACCATAGCACTACACACCACTATGACAGTGCTCAGGGTCTTTGGTAATACATTAAGACTTGTTCATTACCATTCTGGTAACATCTTATTTGTAATATGGGCCTTGTCTTACTGGATAAAAGTAAAATTCAGAACTTACTTTCTCATTTACAATCGGGATAGTACATGGGGGGAAAGTCCCCAAAAAGCTGCCTTGCGCTGCTTTACAACCTTCAAACCTTATTGCTTCCTCCCCAGGAGAGGGGGCGACACCAAGGTGTGAGGCCAGGGGCTGAAGGAAACAACCGGAGGAATGAATTGAGAGGGAGCCTGACATTTACTCACCAGCTAACTGAGGTAGTGCGTCATTGCCTTAAACACTCCCCATCCTATTTCATTATAATTTGAACTGTCCTAGATACGAAACTTTGTCCAACTTCACAGATGGTATGGGCAGGCCCAGGCTAACAGCATATAGTCTGTAACATGGTTTTTCAGCTGATTGTTATTAGCCCAAATCTTCAGTCAGGTCAAGAGGCACCATAGGCACAGCAATGGCACATGTGGAACTAGGTCATTTGAACTTTGCCACATGTAGCCTCTAATGTGGGTTGTCCATTTCTGCTGACATTTACTGTAAATTATTCTCTTATTATAAGATTGTTGTTACCAAAATGGTAGCCTAATGATCAAATCTTAATCTGGTTTAACACTCTTTGTAATGTCATAGCAATGTTGTTATGATGTAGTTAAGCTTTTTCAGCAAGCAATGAGTCAGATAACAGGCAATCCAATCTGCACCAAAAAAAGGCCATGATAAATATTCCTGACCTGAGTGCTATGGAGTCAGCACCACAGGTAAACTTATTTTCTTTCTTTATTTTGTACGTCATTTCCTAAAGAGGTTACCTCCTTTATGAATAGCCTTGCCTGTGCACAATTGCTTCAACAACAAGACGCCCATTCATCTCTAAACAGCTTAGTAATGCCTGGGAAATGTAGGTGAAGAGACGAGACGAGGAGAGTGCACTACTCGTGAGCACATGCTTAGGCTCATGCTCACGCAAGCCATTGTCGATTCACTGCAGGCCGGGGTCTATTAAATCCGTGATGTCCTTCCCCCCTCTCCTTTGCTGCGGGACTGGGGGCACAATGGCTATTTGTTCGTCCCTGGCAAGGCATGTTACTGAGCGCTGAGCAAAAGCCTGAGCCCCTACAGATGTCCATGCCTCCTGAGAAAATAGGGGGCAACAGAATGATCTTTGTGGGTGCTCCGGGACAATAGCTTAGCTATTGCGGCAAGGGGGCCCGCAGACTATGAGTGTTCACGACACGACAACAACTGAGACTTGAGTTGCAGGGAGGCTAAGGGCATTTCTTATGGGGGCCAAGGCTCTATATACTACATGGCTAGGCTAACATTGTGATTCTTCCAGGGTCAGGGCCAGTGTGTTCATCAACACTTCAGACAGAAAGGTAGTTTTGTGTTCCTCTTGCTTCCTCAGCTAGCTTCCATCAAGGAAGAGAGCGAAAAGTTTTTGAATTGCCGAGTGCCAGTGTGACACTTCCACTTCCACAGAGAAGAGGAAATAAGAAAGAAAGGGGGGGAAAAAACGAATCAGGATTTGAGGATTTGGGTTTAGGAACTTCACAGACGTTAAAAAAAGTGAGTTGAGCTTAACGCTGCACAACTGTCCCCCAAATTTCAAGCAGCCTCATCCTCTGAGCTCAGGCACAACGTCTTGGTGTCAGAGCATCAGCTTTAAGCTACAGATTAGGAAATGGTTTGAAAAAACCCAAAGGTGGAGAAAGCAGAAAAGGATCACTTTAACATAAAGTAAATTTGTCAGTGTAAAGTCAACACCCTATAGGGTCAATTTTAACATCCATTGTGTTGATTCTACTCCATAAGTATTGAGTTAACACTGACTGAGTTAACACTGTGCCGTGCTGGTTGGCGGCTGAGTGTTGGACATGTCATGTGTATTTAGATATTTGCATAATCTACAGTCTGTCAGTTATTTTACAGCCCAGGTGCAGTTAATGGAGCTAAATAATAGTCAAAGTGGGAGATATGATCAATTGGTTGAAGCCATCCATCCATCCATCCTAAAGTCTCGGAATCAAAGAAACTGGAAACATCAAATAGCATAGCCCCTGGTTAAACTGCAGTCGTTCTGCTTTCTGTTTTCATCTCTGGTGTGTGTGTGTCTGTGTGTGTGTGTGTGTGTGTGTGTGTGTGTGTGTGTGTGTGTGTGTGTGTGTGTGTGTGTGCGTGCGTGCACGCCCATGTGTGTTTGCGCCCCTGGTTAAACTCCAGTCTTTCTGTTTTCATCTGTGTGTGTGTATGTGTGTGTGTGTGTGTGTGTGTGTGTGTGTGTGTGTGTGTGTGTGTGTGTGTGTGTGTGTGTGTTCGCACGTGCATCGTGAGACAGACAGTCAGACAGAAAGATAAAATGTGTATGTACCCAAGTTTGTGTGTGTGTGTGTGTGCGTGCGTGCCTTTGGTTAAATTGCAGTCTTTCTGTTTTCATCTCCGATGTGTGTGTGTGTGTGCGTGTGTGTGTGTGTGTGTGCGCGCGCGCCTGCGTGCATGAGAGAGAGAGACAGACAGACAGACAAAATGTATGTATGCACCCAAGTGTGTGTGTGTGTGTGTGCACGTGCGTGTGTTTGAATGTTTCTATTTGCAGCGGAGTGATATGTGTTTACTGTCATGAAAAATAGATAGCTTTATTTCCCGAGCTAGTTCCATGCGTGTTCCGCCCACGCCCAGGCTGCTTCTCTCCGCATGACGTCCCCGCGGCTTCATTGAAGACTGTAGCAGTGTGAAATCAGGAGAGAAATTAACGGGGATTATTAGCGTAATGACATTTCACATGTATTATCCATGAAAGATAGGAAACACAACAGTATATTAATACCGCACAGTCAATGGTGATAAACCTTATGTTAATGATCAAATTACATTTTTTTTTTAAAAACATGATATTTGTAATTAACATGTAGTATGACAGTGTATGAACTATGATAGAGTATGCCATTGTCTCTGTTCACCACGCCCTGTTGTACTGTTGTACAGGCGGTATTGAGAAATCAAAACATATTAGAACTAATGCACATAACACTGACTAATTCTACTAATGCCATGGTATGAAGCTTTATGTATAGAGAGTCATGGTTCATCAAAAAACACAGAAATGGTCTGTGCATATACAGCATGTAGACATTATTCTTACTGTTAAGATTGAAGTGGATTGTGAATGAGAAGAAGATACCCTGTGCAGAATGCAGAAAAAAAATGTTAGCATATCTGTTGATATGAGTTATTTAACTATTAAGCACATATTCGTGAGAAGGAGAAGGAGGCAAGGGAGAGATAGAGAAATAGAGAGTGATAAAAGTGGTGTGACATGAGAAAAACACGAGAAAGAGAGAAGGATGGTGAAATACCGCCCTCAAGAGAAACCATCGCCTTCCATGTTTACCAAAAGACACGCGGTCATTTATTCAACCCTATAATCCCCCACCGTACCGCACGCTGCTGTGAAATTCAATTCAACTTGTTCCATCCAACCACAGAAACAATATGTGGACTCTGCAGACCTCCTCTCTCCTCTCTCTTTGATTAATAATTTGCGGGTGCATATTTCATATAAACTGGGAGTGGGACCACCACCGTGAGGCCTAACCAGGCAGCACAGCACACTGATTAATACATGGCCAGGGCAGTGGAGTCTGAAGTTGCAGGAATAAATGAATTTTGATTTCATTCTCTTTTTTCTTTTCTTTAACGCCTGACTCAACATTCATCATTCCTACATGCCACACAATGTATGCACGCCTCTGGGAAAGTTCTTTAGCAGTTGGGGAGAGAGAGAGAGAGAGAGAGAGAGAGAGAGAGAGAGAGAGAGAGAGAGAGAGAGAGAGAGAGGGAGGAGACATTTTTACTTTTAAGTAAACAAGGCACTTCAAGACGTACAACACATCAGAATAGCATGATTAGGAGAGGAAGAAAAGAAAAGAAAAGAAAAGAGGGAGTTGCACAGAGAACTAAGGAGAGAGAGTGAGAGAAATCGAGAGTGAGGAAATAGAGAGATGCGAGGAGGCAAAAAAACAAGCTTGCCAATTAAGGCGCTCAGCTGCAGTGCGGCAAAGTGCTCAAGTCACTCAGTTGCCTTCTGTAGAACAAGAACAGAACACCTCCTTCATCTGTTGCCATGCCGCTGGTCCCCTGGCGACAGACAGACGGGGACACAGAGCTGGCTGTGTGGGGAGTGCTGCTGAAGTGGCACGGTTGACAACACAGGAGTCAAATTCACCAGAGACTCCATAGGTCTCATATGGGAAGAACACAGGAAACTCTAAATACTGAAGACTATGGAGTCGCTCACTTACTTACGCTGTGTGTATGTGCGTGAGTGTGTGTGTGTGTGTGTGTGTGTGTGTGTGTGTGCGTGTGTGCGCACGTGTGAGTGTGTGTTTGCCTGTGTGTGTGTGCGTTCGTGCATCAGTGTTTCCCTCTGTTTTAGAGCATGGTGTGTGTGTGTGTGTCTCTCTCTATGTGCGTGTGTGTGTGAGTGCATGCGTGGTGCGTGTGTGCGTGCATGTGTGTCAGAGCATGGGATGTGTGCATTTGAGAACAAGACAGATGGCTTGCAGGGCAAGCGGCAAGTGAAGAGTAGGTGACCTGCGCTTTAAAGAGGCAACTATTTGACACTTTCTATTTTCATCATAGGTCTCGATGATGTATTTTATTACTTCCTTTTTCATAGTTTCTGCTCTCTAATTGGCCACCACCGACCTGTTTATAGATGGCCACGCATGAATTAACTTAAGTAGATACACGTGTACTGAGGTTTTGAAACCCAGCTTTTTTTGACCCCTGTGTGCAGAGCCTCTGTTATAACCTAACTGTCAACAAAATTGCAATGACCAAGTCTTAATCAGTTATTTAAGGCTCTGTGCACAGTCATTGCAATGTTGTTATGATGTAGTTCAGAGTGAACGAGACTGCCGGCGGGCCCATCTGCGCAAAGAGGCCACACCAAATGACATTTATATGACACAATATTACACATTAAATTGAAATTTCATTCCCGATTTATTTCCATGAGCATGGAGAAAGTATTCAGATTCAGCTGCACTTTCTCTCTGGCCCGGGGACTGAGTGGGAGCGTCCACATATGGGAAACATGTTGGTCTGCTGGAGGTCAGAGGTGAGATGAGGGCTGATGGGAAGGCTCTGGCAGTTGTGTTCATTTAAGACCTTGACCTTTGACCTTGGGGACCTAGAGAGGTGAACTGCTGTGAAGTGCCACTGACACGTCATTTCACGCCTCAACTGTGGTCCTAATGTAGCCACTGCTCACACACACATATGCACACTGCACAGACAGACACACACACACACATACACACACACACACACACACACACACACTGCCATGCTATACCCATTGCTCAGATAAACAATCAAACACGCGTCCACTTCTCATACAAACACGTGCACAAACACACACACACACACACACACACACATATATAAAACACACAAACACAAATAAACGACACACGCGCGCACACACACACACACACACACACACACACACACACACACACACACACACACACACACACACAGACGTTGCTCCTGCAGTAGCCGCTGCTCATTGGGGCTGTGCCCTTCCCCACAGAGGGGGAGAGTGAGGGGTCAGGAGCTGTGACACACGTGTCACCCCGTCACTCACCTATGATTGGTCACTCAGGGGACAGAGGGTCAGCTGTGGCAGTGGCAGTGGCGACTTGGGTGGATGCACTCACAGACACACATGCATTGCAGACACGCGCGCGCACACACACACACACACACACACACACACACACACACACACACACACACACACACACACACACACACACACACACACACACACACACACACACACACACACACACACACACACACACACACACACACACACACACACACACACTCACCATCCCTGAGTGCATCCATCCAAGATGCTACTGCCACTATACCACAGCTGTGGGTTTGTGTGTATGTGTGCGTGTGTGTGCGTGTGTGTGTGTGTGTGTGTGTGTGTGTGTGTGTGTGTGTGTGTGTGTGTGTGTGTGTGCGTTTGCGTGCGGGTGGTTGACGTTTAAGGGCGTTTTTAGGTTTGATTTTTTTTCCAATTCCTGAAAAAAATGATGGAAAAAATTGGAAAAAAAGAGAAAAAAAATAAAGCACTCAGTGGTCCGTGGAATTTCGCCTTATTTTTGGGAAAATGTGTCCTGCATTAACACATTGCATAGGCATGTCACACCCCAGGAAAATGAAGTCACACCACAGGAAATTCACTGCATTATGGCCATTTTAATGAACTTTTTTTTCCTTCTATAAGAGCAGTCACACCACAGGACACCATAAAATGAACCTAAGCATTGCGTGACAGAAACATTGCAATATGAAGACATATTAAGAGGATAATTGTCACCTTAAACTTCCACAGCACTCTCCTATAACTGAGGTACTGATTGGTTAGGAGCCAGTCTTTAAGACCTTGTAGTTGGCCTTGCAGCTGCCCATTCACAAACATTGACATACATGTCACACCACAGGACGCAATTTGTGTTACGAAATTGAACTTGTAGTTAATATTACTGTCTTGAGTTTTTTTTCACATTCACATATCTTAATATAAAGTTAATATTTATGCAATCATGCCAAATGCTTCATACATTATTCAAAATGTTGTTGGTTAATTTATATATATATTATATTCCAGGTTTCATCAATGTTACAGTCACACCGCAGGATATTTGACATATAAACCTTTACATAAATCTTAACAAAATTGTTTCTTCTCATCTAAGACTAATATGAAACATAATGTACCACATCTTCTTTCATTGACATTTGTTTTTTAAAGGAAAAATAACAGTTTTGTAGGTTTTTAACCAATGTTACGAAAAAACAAGGCGTCACGTCAACCACCCGTGTGTGTCAGGGCTTGACATTCACCACAGTGGCCAGTGGTTGCAGAGTCACTAGCCATTCAGCCTTTTCAAAACTGGTCACAGTTTTGTTGTTAGTATTTTTAGAAGTATTATTTCTCTATACAACAGAGAAATAATAGCGCAGCAAGCGCTGAGTGAGCGCATGCACCCCAACATTCAAGTAGCGCAACAGTCTTTAGCACGTGAGCAATTTTCAGGAGAAAAAGGAGGTGATAGCCTACTGGGTTGCTGACACAGTCACGAGAGGCACCCACTTCCACATAGAGGCTTCACTTGCCAAACTGTCTGCTGATGCATTCTGCAAGCCAATGAAAAGGTCACCACATTGCCCAACTGAAGTATTCAGTGCACATTGCAAGCAAGTTTCGCAAAAACTCACCAAGGTAAGAAGCAGCAAGTGTATCGGAGAGAAGAGGATGAAGCTGAACTGCTAAGCAGTAAGCAAATGGCAGCCAGAGCGAGCAGCCACTGGCAAGAACACGATCCCAGGCATAGCGGAGGATGTTGAGCAGAGCCACAGAGGAGAGCCCTCCAGGACACTGCAACGAGGATTGGAGCGGCAGAGCCGCGGCCTTGTCTGTTCCTCTCCACAAAGCAAAAGCATGTGCTCAACCACCTGGTTTTATACAGGTGTGGCTCCTAATTGCCCAATCCTCAGTTGAGAAAGCGCTAAGGGAGCATCACCAAATTGCCATTTCATTTAAAAACACACAGGAGGAGCAGACACAGTCACAGTAGCCGGGTTAACAGTACTACTGCTACACCTAGGTGACCTAAGCATACATATTAAAGATAAGGTTAGTAGCCTAGGCGTGGTCATAGACTCGGATTTGAGCTTTGAGCTTCACATCAACAAGATAACAAAATCTGCTTTTTTCCATCTTAGAAATGTCAACAAAGTGCGCGGCATGGCCCCCTGACAAGACGCTGAAATACGCATTCATGCCTTTGTCACCAGTAGGCTAGACTACTGTAATGCTCTCTTCTCTGGCCTGCCAGAAAAGTTAATTGACAAATTGCAACTCATTCAAAATTCTGCGGCAAGAATCAACAAGAATCAGAAGGAGAGAGCACATCACTCCTGTCTTGGCAGACCTGCACTGGTTGCCTGTCTCATAAATTGACTTTAAGATTCTGCTGACAGTATTTAAAGCATTAAATGGACTTGCCCCCAGTTACATCTCTGACATGCTCTCTTTTTATGCCCCTGCTCAAGCTCTCAGGTCCACTGATGCCAAGCTGCTAAGGACTCCCACCCCCCCCGCAAAAGAAGATTGGCGACGCCGCGTTCGTTTGCTATGCGCCCAAGAGATGGAATGCCCTCCCCATCGAGATCCGATCAGCCAGCTCCGTCGACTGCCAAGGCGTCACAGTGTCCCAGCTGCCACAGCGTCCTTACTGTTCACAACCAGCCCTGGCAGGGGGCTCCCCTAGGTGGCCGCTGGTCTCTGTAGGGTTGTTTTCTCAGACCTCATTGAGCTTCCCCCCCCCCTACAAACTATGAGTTAAGCGAAAGGGAGTTTTTCCTCACCCATGACGCCACCAGGGGCCGCATCTGAGCGCCCAAATTCAGTGTGACTATCTATGACTTATACAAATACATATTATGCGTGCCATTGCACTGCCAGTCAGTCTCACCTGCTCATATACTGATGCAGTATATAATTGTGGCTATTCCGGGCCCTCCATTCACTCTCCATTCAGGGCCCCCAGTGCCACACTACACGACACTGCACTGCACTGCACTGCCACACCTACAGTACTGTAGCTCACATACAGCCAGCGGTGACTCAAGGGACACTCGTGACCTGCCTGGAAACCAACACAACACAGCACAACACAGACTTACATTTCCAGCCAGGTACAGGAACGTGTGCACTTATACAGTACATTCACAGACAGACACGTATAGCTCACACAAACACACACATGAGCCCACATACACATAACACGTACACATACACATACACATACACATACACATACACATACACATACACATACACATACACATACACATACACATACACATACACATACACATACACATACACACAGGGCCGCTGACAGTGTTGGCTGGGCCCAAGACAAAGTCTTCTGAAAGGGCCCCCTACCCAATACATTCAATGAAATGGGCCCCCCATCTCCCTGGGCCCGGGACAACTGACCCCTTTGTCCCCCTTGTCAGCTTCCCTGCATACACATACAAATGCACATACACATACACAGACACACAGACACACAGACACACAGACACACACACACACACACACACACACACACACACACACACACACACACACACACACACACACACACACACACACACACACACACACACACACACACACACAAATACAACCACATGCACAGTAGGAGCAGACACATGTACATAGCAGCACACACAGAAATAGATGCTTCCCTAAACACAGATATTATTACCACAGTCACATCCAAACACTCAAAAAAAACCTGGGAGTCTCGCAATGACATCAGAGTCCAAACAAATCAAATTCCGCATCAAAAGAAGCACACGCCCTCAAACCAAACAAATCGCAACCGCCAACACAAATAGACAGCGACAAAATGTACACAAATGTGCTTCTGTGAAGGCAGAAAGAGAGCAGGTCTGAGAGAGAAAAAAACATGATATGGGACAGTGGAGCATATGCAGTGATCACGTTTTCTCAGGGCTGGACTGGCCATCTGGCATACCGGGTACTTCCCGGTGGGTCCTGCACACTTGTGGGCCCCTATTTTAAGAAATGTAAAAAAACATTTAAAAAACAAATAGAGGCCAACGAGGGTGCGGGGGCCACCGGTGAGTCAGTTCTGCTCCGCTAATTATGAGGGGTGGCCTTTTAAGCCAAAAGTGCCCGGGTCCTATTTCTCCCCCAGTCCAGCCCTGCGTTCTCTCACCGCATGAGAAGATCTGTGGAGCAGATGAGGGGAAGAGAGGGCCCACTCAGTCATCATCCCCTTACAGCAGCGCTACGGGGAGGAAAGTGGGTGATACGACATAAAACCAGAAGATACGGAGGGAAAAAAGGAGGAAAGAAGGAAAGGAAAGGAAAAAATGAATGGGACCCCTGCCAGCTTCCTCCACCTCTACTTACTCCCTCCATCTGTCTGTACCCCTCCACACACACACACACACACACACACACACACACACACACACACACACACACACACACACACACACACACACACACACACACACACACACACACACACACACACTCCTCCCTTTCTCCTCTTCTCCTACTCCTCCTCCTCCTCCTCCTCTTCCTCCTCCCTTCCTCATCGTCCTCTTCTCTCCTCATGCCTTATACAGCAAGACTAGAGATAAATTTCATGTAGGCAATTGACCACAAAGTATATACTATCTATGCTTTCTCTTCTATTCTACTCCATTCTATTCTATTCTACTCCATTCTATTCTATTCTATTCTATTCTATTCTATTCTATTCTATTCATGTCTATTCTATTCTATTCTATTCTATTCTATTCTATTCTATTCTATTCTATTCTATTCTACTCTACTCTATTGTGTGTGTACTTGGTGTGTATAGTCAGAGAGTAGGTGGCAGATTCCTAGACAGGGTGTATCAGACCAGGTTCTGCCATTAAAGTGTGATGTCAAAGTGAACTGGGTTGAGATGAGGTCTGGTGCTGGGCACTGAGGTGGCACAGTGTGTGCTGTACTGCTCCTGGCTAGTTCATAAGGCCTTCAGCCTCTCCCTCTGCCGGTCCCATTTTACTCAGACATGTGAGACAGAGAGGGGGGGGGGGGGAGAGAGAGAGAGAGAGAGAGAGAGAGGGAGAGGGAGAGAGAGAGACATAGAGAAAGATAGAGGGAGACAGAGAGAGAGAGAGAGAGAGAGAGAGAGAGAGAGAGAGGGGGGGGGGAGACAGAGAGAGAGGGAGAGGGAATGAAAGAGTGACACAGACATAGAGAGATAGAGACAGAAAGAGAACTGCTAGAGTGGCTGTCTTTTCCAATAATCGACCATCATGAGTCAGAGTCCTGTGCTGTGTGACACAATGTGACAGTTTGCCAAAAGAGGGGCAGAGGAAATGGTGTCATGGAAAATGCTGGTGGCAATCCTGAGTGGACTAGTCAGTGCCATGAACTAGACAGTCTGAACTGAACTGTCTGGTTTGGTAATGGAGGGGTTGACCACAACCGTCAGTCCGAGAGGAAAGTCTGAAGTTAAGACGGTTGCCTTTATTTGGTGGAGGACATGACATAATGGATGTTTTTGACCGTGGGTGGTGTGAATGGGTCAGTTTGTGTGTGTGTGTGTGTGTGTGTGTGTGTGTGTGTGTGTGTGTGTGTGTGTGTGTGTGTGTGTGTGTGTGTGTGTGTGTGTGTGTGTGTGTGTGTGTGTGTGTGTGTGTGTGTGTGTGTGTGTGTGTGTGTGTGAGCGTGCATGTTTGTGTTTGTGTGTATGTGCGCACCACGCATTGGTCAGTGGGTTACGTCATTGACCGTTGACCGAGCAGACAGTGCAATCCTAGAAAAGCTCCCATTCATGGTGGCATGGTGGAATTTCTGACACTGGTAATCGCTGAGGCCAAATATGTCTGTAAATAGCCTTCTGTGCTGTGTTTTCCTCACATAATGAAAGAGTAAGATTACAGACCGGTTTAACTGTGTAAATACTATAAATGTTTATTGAATAATCACCATGGTGATGTTTTGGTCCATCAAGGTCAAATCAAGCAAAACCAGAACCCATCAAGCCAGAATAACCTTTTCCCTCTTTCCCCTGATGAAGGGTGCAGGGATGTGGTCCTTCCCCATTTTGTTAGTGTATAAAATGTTCAAATCCTATATTAGCGCGGCAACAATCATTCTCCTTTGTATATTTATTTTCAGTCCTGTGCATGTCATTGCTGAGGATGCAAATGAACACATTAACTGTACTGTCTTCTATCACATTTTCCTTTTCAGCATGGCTAAAAAGATAAAAGATACATGCATTGCAAATTATCTTTCTCTCTCTCTCTCTCTCTCTCTCTCTGTCTCTCTGTCTCTGTCTCTCTGTCTCTCTCTCTCTCTCTCTCTCTCTCTCTCTCTCTCTCTCTCTCTCTCTCTCTCTCTCTCTCTCTCTCTTTCTCTGTGCCTGTCTGATTGCTATGTGACATACTGACGGCGGGCCGGGGTCGATGCTGATGCCGTGGGTTGCAGTGCAGTGTGCATATTATATCCCTGCATGACTGAGTCAGCCGTGCAGGTGACACAGTACTCTGTGCTGTGCTGGGTGGTGCTGGTCCAGGACCGGCCGGAGCCATAAGTGGACTATGCGATAGCTTAGGGCCCCCCACATGAGCAGCAAAGTCCCGGGATGAATTGAACTCTCCACCATTTTCCCTAGTCATATATTTCTTTCTCATGTACCACTTACTGCCACAATGGAAACAGGTGGCAAAAGGGGGTCCAACCCAACTCTATAAGGTGTACTTAATAAAGTGGCCGTTAAGTGTATATTGGGGTACACCTCAATGACGGTGGGAACAACGTCCCTACAATAAACACAGAATATGTTAAATAGATATGTTAAATAATACAATAAACAGTTTTGAAGCAAAACTAGGATATACTGCTTTGTGATAAATGGCTTTCTGTTACAGACATTTTGCTCCCAGAAGTGAAGTGCATGATGGGTACACAATCTACAGACAGTCTACCTACTGTATGTCCTTAGCTCCTACCCCTCGCTCATGCAAGTACATGAATGAAAACATCTGATGGTATGGGGGGACGGGGGCTGAAATGTTGCTTAGGGCCCCATACAGGCTTGGGCCTGCCCTGTGCTGGTCTACATGTCTGCTGTGTTGATCAGACAGGAGAAGGGACTCTTCTCGCAGTAGCAGCACTGACCGCCTGACCTTCTCATTATTGATCCTCCTGCTCTGGTATCAAGCACATCTCCTCTCCCAGCCCTCATCTCTGTCTTTCTGTCATCTCTCTCTCTCTCTCTCTCTCTCTCTCTCTCTCTCTCTCTCTCTCTCTCTCTCTCTCTCTCTCTCTCTCTGCCCCTCCGTCCTCTCTCTCCCCATCTCCGTGTCCCTCTCTGAGATTTCACTCTCTCACTCCATCTCTGTCTACCTATTCACCTTCATCATCTATCTCTTCCTCCCCTCCCTCTTTCTCCTTTTCTCAGCATCTCTGTCTCCTCCCTCTCTCTTTCTTTCTCTTCACCATCATCTATCTTTCTCTATCTCTCTCTCATCTCTATCCCTTCGCCATGGATTTGCCTACCTTTTCATCTTCATCTCTCTCTGTCTCTCTCTCTCTCTCTCTCTCTCTCTCTCTCTCTCTCTCTCTCTCTCTCTCTCTCTCTCTCTCTCTCTCTCTCT
>NC_085866.1:40556642-40611642 GCF_034702125.1 Engraulis encrasicolus | reverse complement strand
CGATATGAGCTACCAACAGGGCAACCCAATCACTACAATACACTGCAATACCGCGCCTGGGTTATGGTCAGGACTCAGGAGGAGCAAATGGGTTTAGGCCAGTGATCCTCAAAGTGTGGTCCGGGACTAGTGGTCCACAACAGAGCTCAGGTGGTCCACGAGGGAATTTCTAGGAGAAGCTAAGGCTATATTTGTAACATTATTACAAAGCTAAACATAGCTGAAATCATATTTTCACCACAGTAAGACAAGCTTGTAAAGTGAGTAAAAAGTAAGTGATCTGCATCGAATTTAGTAGTGACAAATTAGCACTTGTCAACTGTCAATTCAGCATGGTCCCTGAACAATTTGGGGGGGACGATGTGGTCCTTCGTCTTAAAAATGTTAAGAAACACTGGTTTAGGCTATGTTAAAACTGGTAGCTCATCTCAACAGAGCAGTCCACATCAGACAGATTACAGGAAGAGACTTGTCATGATGAATTCCATTATTATCCTATTAGTAGCCTATACCCTACCATATTTGTTTCTGCACACTAATCAGCCATGAAGCCATACAATATAGGCTGACCCTTGCCTCATAATTAGAATGCATAGCGGGGTGGACCATATACGCAGACTGCTCAGTGGTAGACGTCTAATTCTGGACCTTGGCTCAGACTGCACTCATTGGTGTATAATTATCAGTAGCTGTGTTGGCCGGGTAGGATGAGGACCTCTTGGTGTGGCTGTGTTATTCTTGATAGGGATTTGTTTATAGCAGTGGCTCAAATACCATATAGCCCAGGTTGAATAAATGACAAAGCATTCAACTAATATATGAATGGAAGAAGCAACAAAATGTAAGTACTACATTAAACATATTCTATATTTGAGATTTGACCAAAGACGAATTGAGGGATAAAAAAAACTAAAATGTGTTTTCAGGAAACAGAGGGCATCACATGACTCCCTCTTGTGCGGGCGCTTGTGCGGTTGGATCACTAAAGCTTACAATAGTAAAAACATGGGTCCCTGAAGAGAAAGGTTGGGAACCATGGTTTATAGGGTCTCTTTCAGTTTATTGTAGTTGTATTGGTTCATTTATGAATATGGAGTTACATTTCCATTTGAAGCAGCCCAGTACATTTTTGTGATGTCCTGTTAGAAAAAAAACAAATAATTTGATTGTGTTAACTTTTGCTTCATGGTAATGAACTACGTTGATGAACAAAGATTCTCTGTGTAGCCTATTCATTTATTTATTTAGCTAGATGTGTTTCATTCTCAGACACATGTAAATTAGCTAAACCCAGACATGTGTATTTGGATGCAGATGTGACAACACTGTTTTGTTTTGATTTTATTTTAATTGAAATCAAGAGAGAAAGTGCAGGCTAATTCCCCAAAAGAAACACTGTTTGGGCATTAGAAATGCAGACTTCATCTCATTTTTTCTCAAGTTTTGTGTCTACATCACATGGGAGATTTAAAAAATATATATATTTTCAGTCCTAACAAACGCACAAAACTTTGAGAGCTTATCTAATATTGCTTGTGAATTACTGAGGTGAACTGAGGAAAATCTCAGTCCTCGCATGCTGTGTGCTCGTCAGAGTCACTGATATCTACAAAAAGCTTTTCTTTTACAATCCTACCGAGCACAATTACTTCTCAACACAGATGGTATCACCATCATTTCACCCCCACATACACCCAAACCCACCGAGGGAAGTGGGAAGGAGATTTCCTGATAGCAAAATCCATTACACTGTGGGAGGCACACAGCTTATAGCTGAGGATATTTTGCAGGCCAGCACCAGTCGCAATTTAACACACACAGACTCAGGGCCGGAGCTATAGGGAGGGCGAGCAGGGCATTTGGTGGTGGGGGCCCATTGTGACCTCGGCAGGCTGTATAGGGGCCCCTATAAGTGTTTTGACCTGGGGCCCTGTGTGCAGTTGTTCCGCCACTTGATGGACACGTTGAATGGCAGGAGCATGGCCTCAAATACTCCCGGTAATGACAGTATTCGCCATCCACAGAAGCACAAGATAGGCCTATTTTGCCTGGTCTGCAACTGCGGCGCCTCTGCGATAACTCCAGAAATTCGCCAACCATTAGCGGGCCAATTGTTCCATTCCAGTGATCGAGCCGAATGCTGACATGGAGGGCAGACTTGAATGACAGTTCAGAGATTGCATTGTTAGAAGGACAACACAAGCTTGCAGCCTCTCACCTCTTTGTGCCTCATTGCACACATTGATCAAGGAGGACTTTTTTCCCCCTCCGCCATTTATGTAATGACTAATATATGCAAATGAATGGTTGTACAAAGCTCTTTGGTGCACATTATCTTAATAACATAATGTTTAACTAAAATGCCAGGGCAGTTGTTAGCCTTGTCGTTGCTTGCGTGTTAATGAGAGAGCTGCAGAGGTTCATTTCAGAACTGAAGATAATGGAACATGCTCATGAGCTAACTTGACGCCTAGTGCTTCATTTTCTTTCACTCCTTTTCTCTCACTATGTGTGTGTGTTTCTGTGTCTGTGAGTGTGTGTGTGTGCGTGTGTCTGTGTGTTTGTGTGTGACTGGGCATGTGTGTGTGTGTGTGTGTGTGTGTGTGTGTGTGTGTGTGTGTGTGTGTGTGTGTGTGTGTGTGTGTGTGTGTGTGTGTGTGTGTGTGTGTGTGTGTGTGTATGCGTGTGTGTGTGCGGATATGCGGGTATGCAGATGCGGGTATGCACATGCGAGTGTACGAGCGCGCGAGCGTGTATGTGTGTGCATGTGGTAAGCCCCAGGTCTACCCAAGCAGTGAAAGACTTGCAGCAATTGGTCAGGCCACTGCAAAAGCTTAGCAGATCAACAGCTGAAGTGTAGAAATGCTGTTAACTCCACTTTCTACATTAATGACCCCTTCACAAGTGGCAATTAGATACAGGTAACACAAATAAAGCCTCAATATAGTCACTTAAGCTGTTATAAGTGTGAAGTGTGACATGAATTGTTCGTGCTGACCAGTGCATTCACAGAATTCCAGAATGATCTCTGATGTAATGCCCTTGTTGACCTCATCTTGAGTGCAAAGCGTGTTTTTGTAAGATATTGTATATATATTGTATATTAATCCAATCATTGAACAGAGATTATATGGAACGGATATTTTTGGGTAATTAAATTAACAAAAAAGGAAACCGCTGGAAAAAAAAACGAGGTGTGAAAAATGCACAAAATTGTGAATAATTTAGCAAGCCAGACTTTTGCTATAAGTTACTTCCACAAGTTACTTCCACACCTAAATTAACAGCCCAGATGGTGCTACATCTTCTTTTTTTTCTTCTTCTTCTCTTGTCATACCTACTCATCAGCACCACAGCAGTCTCACATCATCACATATGGCTCATCACTCTTATCCACTCTGAGATCTAAGATGCTCATAAGGGAGGATGATTTAGATCATGATTTAGATCCTCCTCCCTTGTGAGCATCTTAGATCTCAGGGAAGATATGAGTCTAGATTCTAAACTATATAAAATACTATCTAAAGCTTCCTGTAAATATGTTCAAAGATGGTGGATCTATAAACAAACTACAAGCTGGCCCTGCTGTGGCCTAACGGTAGGGCACTGGGTTACTACGCCGGTGGCCTGGGTTCGATTCCGGCCCGGGTCATTTGCCAATCCTTCCCCGTCTCTCTCCCCACTCATTTCCTGTAACTCCTTCACATTCCTGTCACAAAATAAAGGAACACAAGCCGTAAAGATATCTTAACACCTTTGTGCAGAGTCTATGTTATAACCTTACTGTCACCAAAATTGTTATGGCGATGTCTTAATATGTTACTTAAGGCTCTCTGTAATGCCATAGCAATGTTGTTATGCTGTAGTTGAGTAATTTCAGCAAAGAGGGAATAGGCCCACCAGCGACCCCATCTGCACTAAGAGGCTACAAAAAAAGCCCACAAGCTCCTGTTTGCCTTGTATGTCTTGCCCTCCCTCCCCGTTCAGTCATGGGGATCATAACCTCAGGTAAAGATTTCAGCGTGGGCTTCCATGCTGCCCTTCAGATCGTAACGAGCTCACAGGGCAGCATGGGAATTCCCAGGCTAAGAGCAGGCAGGAGTATCCATCAGATCCATCAAGAAATGAAGATCTAAGATGTGGATGGCTGTGCATCTCATCTGAAGAGAAGAGAAGAGAAGAGAAGAGAAGAGAAGAGAAGAGAAGAGAAGAGAAGAGAAGAGAAGAGAAGAGAAGAGAAGAGAAGACAAGAGAAGAGAAGGTTACAATGAGCTGCCCAGACTACGGCTGTCCTCTTCATTTCCCACCCTCCTCCTCCACCTCCTCCACCCTCCTCCACCGGCTCCACATGACTCATCAGAAACCAGAGTCGGGCCATTTGGCAAATCCGGACAGTGTGGGGGTGGTGCCGAGAGCTATTCAGAGTGGGAGAGAGAGAGAGAGAGAGAGAGAGAGAGAGAGAGAGAGGGGGGGGGTGCAAGAAATAGAGCGATAGATAGAATGTTAGAGAGAAAGAGAGAGCAAATGAGAGAGGGAAAGAGAGAAACATTGAGATGGAGAGAGAGAGAGAGAGAGAGAGAGAGAGAGAGAGAGAGAGAGAGAGAGAGAGAGAGAGAGAGATGGAGAAATGCACCCGGAGACAATAATCTTTCAGCGCACACCCCCATCCCTTCAGCGTTATGCTGCAGATTCACTTCAGTCCTCCTGGAGGTTCATGATTAATTTAGCAAACTTCCCCTCCTCACGTTCAGCTCGCTAACAGACAAGACCAGGCTCCTCTTTTCTCTCTCTATACTGAGCTGCCTTTTTTTGCTCTCCTGGCATCTTTTGAGCCAAACTCCAACCAAGCATCCCACAAATAAATACAGATGATTGGAAACAGAGCTTGCACTTTTGCCTTCCAGCAGACTATTGCCCGAGTTTAAGATGGGGCCCGATGGTCTCGATGGTAGGTTGGTGAATGGTGCTCGTTTCCCCATTTACTGCCTTCCTTAAATGCTTATCGTCCCCTTGTTTATGCCTCTGTCTGGAAAACACCCCCGAAGAAAAACAGGGACTACTATGCCCTTGCCGCAGCCATTACGGGAAACAGATTGTAGGCTACAGATGAGACACCTGCTGTGCTTTCAGCTGAAGTCTGACTGACGGAATGAAATGGAGTCTTTCACACCAAAGCATCTGCTAATGATGATGTTTTTTTTCAAGTAGGCCTAAATGTGACTTTCTCAGTAATTGGGCTTTGCTACACAGCACAAGCAAAGTGAAGTTCATCCATTTTATTTTCTAAGCAGCAATAAACTGGCTGAATAAAAAACGCTCTGCAGAACTCGTGGAGTTTTATCTTTGACAACATGAAGGACGGGAACAAGCATGAAACTTCTAATTAATTCCACAGTTCTAACGCTTCAGAGATGTTGATGCAATCTCGCATGACTCATAATCACTCATAATGCATGAAGCTAGTTAAAGAGTACCTACACTGTAAAAAAATATATGAGTGATTAGTTATGATAACTTGTATATTTAATGTATTCTGTTATACAAAAATGATTTATGAAAATTCAACTCATATGTCTGAGTTGTAGTTATTTGACTTGTACCCATAAGTTCTTTCAACACAAGGAAGTTGAATGAACTTACAATTAAAAGTTTGAGTGGGGTACCTCCATCGCCCCCTGCTGGCGTCCCTCACCTCTGCACCAGATTAATCTGAATAGCAATATCCTTTTGACACCTTTAGGCTACTCCAGGAATAAGGCGTAACCTAACCAAATAAAGTTTTTATTTAAATGATTTTATCAATATCTTGGATATCCTTGAAACAAGCAAGAGTCCCGATGAGCACCAAAGGAGAAAAGGGGAACACATGAAGAATGACAATAATTAGAATTGGGAAATAGGCCTAATATAATAATAAAACATGGTGGTGTAGTCGAAGTCCATAATGACTTAGGTGTTCGGTGTTTTTGTGGGACAAAAAAAATCGGTAGGTCTTTTGTTTGTTCAGTAGGCCTAACGCAACCAGCACCGCTGCCCTCCCTCTCCCAGCTCCCACCCTGTCGCAACTTGCAGAGACGTTTGTTACATTTGGATCACGCGCGCACTGTCCTAGTTCAGCCAGCCGCCCGCGCCAGAGAGAGCCGAGGTCGACTCATCCCGAAGTAGCTGACGGTCGACTCACCCCGAAGAAGCTCAAATGTCCTTCTCTTTCGTGAGGATTTCGCAACTAGTAAGTGTTTTGTATCATTTTAGCTACTTGTGCGCAGAGGAAGCCATGTCATTTGTGCCGTATACTTGTTTGACATTTAACACAGCACGAAAAGGGGGATTTGTGACAATGAACTCGTCCCTAATCGTCCACGGACTTGCCTAACTTTCGTCTGATTTTGAGCGCTTGAGAGAATCAAAACTAACAATTTTGATGACACCTAAATCGCCCGGAAGCGAATCGCGAGCCGCGATAGGTCTCACAGCAGGGTGTTAATGGCCCAACGATTACCACATGAAAGGCAATAGAGCTCTTCAGCGTTGACGTCAACTTGTATGCGGCGTTTGGACTACCGGTTCCCTGGCGATTTTTTACATTGCAAAACGCCATAGAGATTCAGGTTTGGCAAAAATATAAGTTGCACGGCAACAACGAACATTAGCCTGTCCCCGCATCCCTTTCTCATTAGTGGAACGGATCGTATCATCTTGTTGGTGTATTCACATGTTAAATCATGACGATTATAATTCAATATTGCTAACCCCTTTCTGATCATTAAAACTTCCGAACTACATACTTTCCTTTGGTTGCCATGGGTACAACCTTCCGCACGTACATGCCGTTAGATACTGGCGCCGTTTCTGTAGTCGCCAAAAGCTTCCGGGTTTAGCATATGGACGCAACATCGTATTTATGTCGAAGTTTGACACAAAATGATCAACCATGTCATACCTACAGCCTATTTTTAACACCCTCGACAGTTTGCGGGGGTTCGCTAAGCGCGTGCTTGCACTCGGAGCTTATTTGAAATTTACCCCTATTCATTCTCAATGGAGGCCGGAAGCCGATAGGAACCAGGACGTCCTTAAATGCTAACATTAAAGAGTACAATCTACTACATGCTTCCGCTTCCGCTGAAGAACTCTATGACAGCCAGCCCGGAACGCGGACTAGCCTTGCTCTTATTGGACGAAAAAGACACGTGACTCAAAGTAAAAGAGCTGCGCTATTGGTTAGCAGCTACGACCTTCTATTGGTCACGTTGGATTAATTTATGCAGACCGTATACAGTAGGTCCGTATAATTATGCAAAAAATATTATTAATAATATACCTAGGTTGATTTTACTTTGTATAGTCACATCATTATAGGCTGCACTGTGATGGGGCTTTAGCATGCATGATGTGAATTTATTGATAAAATGAAAATGAATGAAATGAAAATGATTTTTTAAAATAGGCTTTTAATATCACACCAAACAATGTACACACACTTTGACAAGAACCATGCAACTACACACATACCCTGCAAACAATATACTAGGCCTATATATGCAGTGATGTACACAGCACTCAGGTCACAAATGTACAACTAGGAAACATTCATTGCCGACAAGTTAAGTTTGGGCAGGCTGTCATCATGCTTTAGCGTACGTATCGCACGCTAGTGCATGGTGCGACGCATTTTGAATTCAAAGCGTGCTCCTCAACGCAACGGTAAAGCGCTTTCATGCACTTTTGACTAGTGACGAGGTTTGCGCAGTTTTCCCGCCGTGTCGGCGATTTTGTTTTGTCACAGCGCATGTCTGTTACTAAACGCAAATATGTTTTGCTGTGCCCTAACCAAAACCACCCCTAAACCTAACCTGTCAGTGAAGTAATGTTTCTGCTGCTTTACTTTTGCCAAGAACAGCGAGATTAGGCGAATTTCTACCTAAATTGTGCCTAAACCAAAACCATCCCTAAACCTAACCTGTCACAGGGCGTTGTGGAGCACGACTTAACTTGAAAATGCGTATTGGACCCACGCGATAATGAGTTCAAATCAGCGTGTCATAGATACGCTTAGCCTATGCATGATGTTTGGGAAGGGCACAATTCATAAAACTCAGAAACATACAATGCTTTTTCAAAAAAGGGTTCTATGTTCCCCGCTGCATCCAAGTAGACTGCTGCCACATTGCTAAGAGCAGGTTGTTGTTACATCTCTGACAGGTTAGGTTTAAGGATAGTTTTAGTCAGGGCACATACAAAAATGGATTTTAGTAAAAGTTGTCAATTCATAGTAAATATGTGGTAAATATGAAAGTAAGAGGAAAAATACTACAGGTACTGCCTTTTAATACAGACTATACAGGTATGTACAACATTATAAACATTGCTGTTGATTTCATGTTCTTCAGACGCCAATCATGCCAGCAGGGTCTACTGAAGGTCTCTGGTCACTGCGTCCTCGTCATACTGCAACAGGCACTCAGTCTCACTTCTGGGAGCTGTAGAAACAACAAATAAATTAATACTTCACCATGCACCCCATATTGACATAGCAAATATATCAATATCCTATTTCAGTCTTCTATGGTCTCATGCACTATGTCTCCCTGCCAGGATATGTAGGATGTAAGAAAATAAATCAAAACATAGCAATGCACAGCATTGAGAACTTATCTATAAAGTAGCACAAGTCATATTGCCAATGTAGGCCAGGGGTGGGGAACCTATGTCTTGAGGGCCGTTTGCGACCCTTGAGGCCGTTTTATCTGGTCCCCGATATAATTTTAATGTTATTCAGCTTCACATAAAATGACATTTTGTAAAGGAACCTTAGAAAATACATTTGCAATACAATTAAGTTATATTCAGGGAAGCTGAAGAAGGTGGTGTTTGTTTAAATGTGGCTGCCTTCAATATAGGTCTAAAGTGAAGGGGAAAATCCTGGTTTGTGTTCATAGTACGGCCCTTGGAGAACTTTTACGGCCCCTCGGGTGAATTTGAATTGGCCCTTCGAATGAGAAAGGTTCCCCACCACTGACGTAGGCTATAGGTTAAGCTTACCCTCTTTCACTCTTCTGTGGTGAGACTGTGCCCATTTTGGGTTGACCTCCACACGCGTCTGTAGCACAGCACACAGGATTGCAGGACACAGCATCCTGCAGGACACTACAAAAAAAAACAAAAAAAAAAACAAGGGGAATGAATAAATTACCTGACCAGTTATTAAACAAATGAAAATTGATGTGCCAGAGCTGTGGTAAAAGTAACCTTGGGTCCAAATCATCTAGGCCTAGGGTGTGTGTGTGTGTGGTAAATCCAGTGTTCACATTATTCAGATATGAGAATTAATTCATTCATTCATTTTAACTGACATTAGTACATACCCATATCAGTGCCATTTCACCCTGCCAAGACACTGGACCTGGGTCTATTGGAGCTCTCTGCTCAGGGTGTCCTCGTTATACTGCAGCAGGCACTGTTGTTTCTATAGTTCCTAGAAGCGAGACAAATAAATAAATACTTTGCCATGCACCTCATATTGACATAGCAAATATGTCAATAAGCAAGACCTATTGAGCCCAACAGGGATAATCTTACACTATATCAGTTTTCTGTGGTCTCTTGTAAGATTGGCCCATCACCATTCTGCAGGACACTACCGTCTCCCTGCCAGGATCTGTAGGATGTAAGAAAATAAATCAAAACATAGCAATGCACAGCATTGATTACTTATCTATAAAGTAGCACAAGTCATATTGACAATGTAGGCCAGGGGTGGGGAACCTATGTCTCTAGGGCCGTTTGCGACCCTTGAGGCAGTTTTATCTGGCCCCCCGATATAATTTTAATGCTATTCAGCTTCACATGAAATATGACATATTTTGTAAAGGAATCTTAGAAAATACATTTGCAATACAATTAAGTTATATTCAGGGAACCTGAAGAAGGTGGCGTTTGTTTAAATGTGGCTGCCTTCAATATAGGCCTAAAGTGAAAGGGAAAATCCTGGTTTGTGTTCATAGTACGGCCCTTGGAGGACTTTTACGGCCCCTCGGATGAATTTGAAGCGGCCCTTCGAATGAGAAACGTTCCCCGACCCTGACGTAGGCTATAGGTTAAGCTTACCCTCTTTCACTCTTCTGTGGTGAGACTGTGCCCATTTTGGGTTGACCTCCACACGCGTCTGTAGCACAGCACACAGGATTGCAGGACACAGCATCCTGCAGGACACTTCAAAAAACAAGGGGAACGAATAAATGACCTGCCCAGTTCTATAAAAAAGAATACCCTGAAAAAGAACACCTTGTTGTTTCTACAGCTCCTAGAAGCGAGACAAATACATTAAATATTTTGCCATGCACCTCATATTGACATAGCAAATGTATCAATGAGCAAGTCATATTGGTCACAAAGAAGTTAATCTTACATTCTTTCAGTCTTCTATGGCGAGTTAGGCCTTCAGGTGACTCGTCTTCGCCATATTATGAGACAGCAGCCTGTGAAAACATGGTAAATAGAATAACCCATTAACCTTGGGTCCTAATATAATACATGTACATAAACTAGCCTACATTATTTAGACAAGGTCAGTAGACCTCCACGTGAAACAATAAGAAAAAGTGACCATACATAATTTCAATTTCTTGAAGAGGCCATCTACACTTATTTGTGCAACAAGTGCTGTTTTGAGGACCCATACTTTTAAAGGACAGGTTGCCTACTGTTGCAAATGGCAGGGTATTTCACATTGATTTCGGGGTGGCGTGCTCAACTTGACCACTCTGGTCGACATTGAGCTCGCGCTGATACATTGGGCTCGCGTTACTGAGAGCTGCCGCCAGAACTACTCACGGTTAGCTTTCATAATATAGAACGCAACAAAGAAGAATTTGTCGGTTTGGTGAAAGGGCACGGTGTTTCAAGGGATGTTAGCTACTCGATACATAGTAGTGACGCTACGACCAAGCTACTAGAGAATGTACGCTACTGCCCAGCACTGAAAACCAACATACCCAGACGGCACACCAGTCTTTCCAACGTCGCCTAGATGCATTTTTGCCGCTGTAAAATACATTGGCAAGGCGTCTAAGCGTTAGTTCATCAGCGAAATGCCGGGCAGACGTGAAAAATGAGCAGTGCCCAGCATCTAGTTGATGAGCTAACGCAATAGCATGCTAACGGTAGCCTTTGTCTATCTTTAGGCACGGTGGGGGATGGAGACTCCCAACTGAGATCGCTCCCGGACGTGCGGTCCCAGGTGTTTCTATCACTCCCGGACGTGTAGTCCCACCCGATTATATTTCACGTATTATCATATACTGCCACATACAAGCAATTTAGGGTTAGGGTTAAGGTTAGGGTTAGAAACAAAAAACTAACATCAACAACATAACTAGCTCCGCCATATGGCGGTGGTACCGATAGTCTGGCTAGTGGGAGCGAGATGAAAGGGGAGCGTCCTGGGTTGGGAGCGTCAATCAGGGAATCCTTTAGGCAGGGGAAAGGCAACTGAGAACTAGCAATGTCAAACAATTTACCATCAACAAGTATAGTTAACATATTCACTGTTTCACCACAGCATTTTGTCATTACGATGCTCGCAAGTCATCAGAATTTCCTAGCGTACAGCAGCAACTAGTGTAGTCACATTGAGGGGACTTGAGCTACCAGCTATGTAAAGCGGCTGTGCCATGGCGGATCTGTGTTCAGAGGAGCTATTCAATCGCTCTTGAGTACTGAAACTTTAAACCACAGTTGAGTAAAATGTACTTACATGTATATGAAGCCCATTTTCCGTTGGTATGTGAGGAACTTTCCCCCCATATCGCCAAGAAACTTGTAAACCACACAGACAACGCGTGGTTCTGTTCAATCAGGAAGGTGCTGTTGACCGCGGCTGATGGCTTCTTTGTGGCTTGTGTGTGGAATTCGCATTGTGCCAATTCGTTTTACTGCCACCTAAAGGCTTGGTGTAGAACTAATTTAACCAGAGACGGTCTATTTTCAACTAACTTTCAACAATCCTTGCTTTAGTTCAGAATACCATTTAAAAACCAGAGTGGCCAAGCACATTGATGTTTTTCCTCAAAAGCAGCTGAGGAACCTTTTTAATTCGAAGGGTCACTTCAAAATGTATGTCCAAGAAAGATCATTCAGATGATTCTATTTTGATAGCCTATTCTGTAGGTTCATTTAAATGTTTATAGCACAGATCGAATTGTTTGATCAACTTAATTTCTGAGCTTATAGTATCATAATAAAATGTACTGGCAGCAAAGCTGTGGCTAGTAGAAATGTTTAATGCAGGGGTGGGGAACCTTTTTCATTCGAGGGGCCACTTCAAATTCCTACCATGGTCATAAAATCCTCCGGGGGCCGTACTATGAACACAAATCAGGATTTCCCCATAAAATTTAGGCCTATATAGACACCTTTAGGCCTATATAGACATATAGACATCTTTAAAGGTAGACACCTTTAAAACAGTCCCCACCCGGTCCCCTGAATATAGGCTAACTTAATTGCATTGGAAATGTAATTTCTAAGATTCCTGTGAAGTTGCAAAACATTATAATGATATCAGGGGCCGGATAAAGCGGCCTCAAGGGCCCTCGAGACATAGGTTCCCTACCCCTGGTTTAATGGTTAGTGATTCTGAAAAACACCACTGGGCAGCGTGAAAAAACATAGCCTACACACACACAGACACACACACACAAAAGGCCAAAAAATGCCCTAGGGCCCCCAACAATCCCGTTGCCTAGGGACCCCAAAATCCTAGAAACAGGCCTGCCGACCCCCCACTCCCTCCCACCCACCTGACCTCACCCCACCCCACCCCACTTGAAATTGACTGGGGCAGCTCCCGACCTGATCACTGGCATTTACATATTAAAGGCTCTTCTAAGAAGGGGATGGGAGGGGGGCATGGGGGAGCCGCAAATGCTGTGGCTTGAGGTATGAGGCAATTTAAGGTGCAAAACTCATCCACAAATTCCTCTTTTCATGCAGTGTTAGTCGTGAGCTACTCTAGGATGCTGGTAGGCTATGCTACGCTCGTATCGGTGCTTCTGAATGTATTTGCAGGTGCAATGTATTGTCATTTTCAGGTGCTGCAGAAGAATAATTGCTGTTCTCAGAGAGATAAATACATTATATTTAAGATGCGTCTCTTGGTTAGTAGTGGGGAACAAAGTTTGTGCTGCATTCGAACTGATATGAACTTGGCAGATAGTGCCAGATACATTGTATCTATGTACGCTAGGTGCGTATGTGGTGGGGGCAAGCTAGTTAGCAGGGCTGTGAGCACTGTCACTGGATGTGGGTAATTTGGGCTGGGGTTTGCTATTCAGTGTCAACCTCATATGCATGGCGAATCTAGGTAGTTGCTTGACCTATCTCGGGGCAAATTACGTTTTGAAAATGGTTACGCTGCCTAGTTCCCCCTCAGTTATTGTAAGTCTGCTGGCTAGTTAGGAAATGTGTAAGTTTGTAGGGTATGCCGCCCGACTGTGCTTGTAGACTAATTGCTAAAGCTAGTTAGAGCCCTAGTTCCTATATTAGCTGGATATTCGAGGCACGACAGGCATCTCAATTTGTTCTGAGACGAGAGTTATTTGAAGGGGGAAAAATGTGATTCGGGTTGACTTGACACTTCGTTTATTGGAGTTTGCTAGCACCTACCAGAGTTAGCAATGTTGTCGAGTTGCTGGGTATTTTGGCGGGCGTTTGGCTTTGTTGACTAGAGCTCTAATTCGCTACGTGTGATTATTCTGTCGAGGTAACGTGAATGGAAAAGTGAGTTCTGAAGTTTACTTCATGGGTGAAACATTGTTGTGGATATTCACTTTTTAAAATAAATTAGCAATTCGCTGTGAAGCATTTTCGGGTGTAATTGTTAGTTCTTATTGTCAGTCTTCGCTTCTAGTGGCTGCAACGGAGAAGGAAAAGCCCCACGGCTCGTAGGTCGCCCACTCTCAATTCCATTCTCGGTTGTGCTTAGATCAGGGCTCCCAAACCTCTCTGGGTCAGAGGGCTACTTTTGTTCAAAATCCTAGTGCTGGTGTCTTGACATCATTCCTAAATCACACTAGATTGAATGATAATTTGCTTATAAGGAAAAAAAATTATAGGCTATATTATAGGCTATAGAAATAATGTCATATTCATATTAAGAAATGCATTAACTGTGTCTAAAATCTTGTAGTCGTGACTGTTTATTAACATTCTTGTTGGGCACCTCAGAAGCTCCTGGAGGGCTAGCTGGTCTACGGGCACCACATTGATGACGCCTGGTTTAGAGACTGTCTTTCATCCACCTTTGTGCCTTTCCCAACATATAGTGGAGTGCATACATGCAAAATCACCACAAAATGGTTCACTTTGGTATGCAAGTATGGAAATTGGCACAGATGTTCATTAGAATGCACCCCATCAGCTAATGGCGTTTACCACCCAAAATCCAAGCCATTTTTCAAGAGGGCCACCCTCTGCACTTGTAAACAAGGCCAAGAATAGTTTAATTAATGATGCAATCGTGCAATTAGTTTGAAATGAAATGAAATGTTTCTTTGTATGCACTCAGGCAAAAACTCAGTGCAGTGGAATGCCCGGAGGTCCTGGTCAACAAAAGAAAAGGGAAGTGACCGAACCTGAAGAAGTCAAACTACTGTCCGGATTCTCCACAAGGGCAAAATGCTGGAGTGATGGAGGGGCATTTAGGTATATTACACACACACACACACACACACACACACACACACACACACACACACACACACACACACACACACACACACACACACACACACACACACACCATTCCTGTGTATCTACAAGGTACAGCACTTTAACACTTTAGGCGCTTTTTTCTGTCTAGATCTCAAGGAATCAAAACGTATTTGTGTAACACAATATCTCAACTAAAAAGTTGACTGAGTACTTCACATGCACATGTACGCACGCACGCAGAGGCACTGAAGGCAGCCGCATGGCACCGATTATTCTGGGTTCAGTGATGGACTACACCAAAGATGTCAAACTGAAATTCACAGTGACCCCAAAATCAAAATCTGACAATAATTTACTGAAGTAAAAATGGGCTAAAATAGAGCAAACACGTACCATACTTAAATGATCACATCTGAAATGATCTCTTAGGCCAAATAGAATGACCGTATGGGCTAGATTTGGCCCCTGTCAGTGTGTTTGACATCCCTGGAGTACACCGTATGCACTTACTGTTGTGTTCATAATAATAGCAGTGCCTTTACAAAGGTGAGTAAATGTCAAAATGCATTTGGGACGGTGCACATTCTATTTCAAAGCGAAGAATTACTTTTTATGATATCTCACGGAAAGTGAAGACATGTAATGTTCAAACAAATAGCAGTGTTTGTTTACATCTGTATTTGGAAACTCGATGTTCTGTCCGAACTAACAAATTCTTGAAAATTCAGCTTTGGTGAGCATCTTAAACTAATATGTTGTTGCATCTTCATGGTTTCTGCACTGTTTTGCATCTGTGGTACATGGCGTCGACCAAAGTCTGGCAACCGTCAGCAGGTATTGCAGCTCAGCTTAATTGTACTAAATTCTACAATTCCTCTGCATTTTTTGGTTTTGCCTCATAAGTAGCATTTTTTGTCAGCCCACATGTTGTCTATGAGATTAAGGTCCGGGAATTGTGCTGGCCACTCCATTAGTATGCTGTTTGTCTGGTACCATAATTGTGCTTGCTAGCAAAATCTTGGTTACAGAGAAACAGCATCCAGCACAAGTGGTGGTTCGCTATTTTAGACTTAAAGCCCTGTTTGTGTGACTTCTGGGGTGAAGTAGAGATGTTCTCAATGTTTGACATTTGGTGCTGAACGGAGCATTTGTGTATTCAAGACTGCAGCTCCCCCACCTTTACATTGACTCCAATGAAGCACTCAAGCAATCGGTCATAAAATGGCATTAAACTTTCGTTTGCAGAGACATTTCGTTTGCAGAGCCATTGTATGATCAATTGCTTGAGTGCCCCATTGGAGTCAATGTAAGTTGGTGGGGGAGGCTGCAGTCTTGGATCCCCAAATGCTCCATTCAGGACCAAATATCAAAATTGTGATGAGAAGATCTCCACTTCACCCCAGAAGTCACACAAACAGGGCTTAATGTCTAAAATAGCGAACCACCACTTTAATAGCATTGCAAATATGTGGGGTGACATAAAAAAACCTGCTGTTGGTGAGGCAAAATCAAGACATGCAGAGGAATTGTGGACTGTAATACAATTACGCTGAGCTGCAATACGTGTGGACCGTTGCCGGATGTTGGTTGACTACATGGACCACAGATGCTAAATTGTTACTAGAAACCATGGTTATGCAACAAAATATTAGTTAAGCATGCTCAGCAAGGTAGAATTTTTTGAGAATTTGTGAGTAGGTACAGAAAATTTTTGAGTTTCCAACATAGACCGAAGTCAACACTGCTATTTTTTTTAACAAAACATTTCTTCACTTTCTATGAAATGTCACAAAATTGAATTACCTTTCCAAATCTGAATAAGTACTGGCTTTGAAATATAATGTGCAGTGTCCCACAAAAAAATGCTCTTTAAAGTACAATTTACTTGAAGAATTTTGACATTTACTCACCTTTGTAAAGGCACTGCTAGTATTATGAGCACTGTATGTATGTAGTGTATTGACTGTTGTGTACTGACTGAACTTTGCTCTAAAGTCTGAAGACTATTGTCATAGCATGTGGACTTTGTGCTTGTGCAATTACATTCAGATGGAGGTAATGAAGAAAGACCCAGACAACACAACAGTGGATGAAGTGATGTCTGCTACTTTCTCGCTTCGCCGTAAAGAAACAGTTGGGGATCAACCCATGGTTGCCGACAGCATGGAGAGATGGCCGGCCATGTTTTCTGAACGACAGGTATACCAAAGACAACCTAGCGTTTGAGATTAACCAATTAGTCCAATGTTCTTTAGATCAAGAGTGTGAAACTCAGGCACGGGGGCTAAAATCTGGCTTACGAGATAATTTCAGATGTCTTGACTTACACACAATTCAGTGTGTCACAGGCAAATGACTGGGGCCCAGGCCAGTGTAATATCTCACCCTCATATGCAACGGAATATGTACAGGGACGTGCATGCTTGCACAATTTTAACCTGTTTTTCATTCAGTATATAGATTTTGGGCTGAGACTTTGTTCCAGATTTAGATTTTGGCCCACTGTGAACTTGAGTTTGACACCACTAGATGGATACCATTGCGTGAGCTTCCTTCTAGGAAAGACCAGAATTTTGTTGGGTTTTTTTCTAGTGTTGGACTATTATCACCCTTAACATACTGTGTTAGTTTTTACTGATGGCTAAAGCAAATTTTTTTGTAACTTAAGATGTTTTCACAGAACTCTTCACAAATAACAACCTCACACTAGATGAACAAAACTCTGTAGATAGATGGTTTATTTAACCCTTTAACCCTCTGCCAATTTGAATATGCTATTGTATTGCACACGCTACCCTTGACTTGTCAGTACCCGGTGATGCTGCATTTTTCGACTCAGCCCATTACATTATATTACATAACGTTTAGCAGACGCCTTTGACCAAAGCGACTGACAAGGAGAAATATAAGCAAGAACAGGTACTGACAAGTCCAGGGTAGTGTGAGAATATGCACAGGCACATTTGAACTAGCCTGGTTCACACCAGACTGTTTGTGTGTAGCTTTGGCGCCCCCTGGCGGAGCAGAGCTACACACACTACCGTCTGGTACGCGATGGTGCAAATCGTAGGAGATTTCAGGAAGGCGCATGAATATTGTCCAATCACGTTCGCTGAATGTTCGCGGAAAACCCTGGTCCAATCCCAGGCTTTGTTGGTGTCCTGTTTCAACCACAGCGAGCACGACGACTACAAACTTCCAACGGGATTATTAATAACTAAAAGCAATTATCACAAGCAAATAAGTAACACGTGTGTGTGTTTATTTTCGATTGTTTAGGTATTTTTGCGTCTTGAAATGGTATTGTGACCCTGCAGCTTAGCTAATTTCTTGTTTATGCTAGCGGAGTTTTGCTAAGCTAGCTAGCAGGGCACACTAGGGTCAATGGGAAGACAGGCTATGGTAGTAGCCCCTGTAATCCATAACCCAGCGATTTAATATCTTTTCTCTCTAATACGTTTTTTTTTAAAACTATATTTAGTTACTGTTAAATGTGTTTATTGTAAACCCCTGACTCTGTATGCTGTGGGAAGAGGAGTGGGAGTGCAGCCCCAAGCCCCAGGGTGATAATTGTACTGTGTGGTAATCCAACAGAACCATCACTAAAACATTGTATCAATCTTCACCTGTCTCGGAGTCATCTTTATTCCAACTACAACACAACGCAGATTTAAATTCCAACCGGTTACATTAAACGGTGTCTAACTTTAATCTGTTTAATAGCGCAATAATTGCATAGAAAGGTCTTATATTTGTCTTTTTCGGCGTAGTTTTTTTTCCCGACTGCGATGAAGCGATGGCCGCCATTAAACAAATCACAACAAAGCCTCTGGTTGGACCGGGGATTCATTCCTCGAACGTGATTGGACGCTTCCGAGTCGCCTTCCTGAAATCTCCTATGATTTGCACCATCGCGTCTGGTACATAGCCATAGAGCACGCTCCGTCTCCAACCAGAAAATAGACGGAGCATTTATTTCTGAAATATAAACGGTAACTCACATTGAGGAGTCACAAGACAGATTGGAGACTACATTGACTCTTTAAAGATTAATAGGAAGGTTTTTGAAGGAATTTGTTGGTGAGGAGGCCGTGCAGAAGCAATAAATGCTCCGTCTATTTTCTGGTTGGAGACGGAGCGTGCTCTATGGCTGTGTACCAGACGGTAGTGTGTGTAGCTCTGCTCCGCCAGGGGGAGCTGAAGCTACACATAAACCGTCTGGTGTGAACCAGGCTACATTTGAACTACTGGTACTCTAAATAATGGGAATGGGTACTTGCGAAATTTGCCTCCAAGTATTAAGTGCCTGGTTGTGCAATTTTAGCCCATTTTTTATTTAATACATTTTGAGTTTGACCCGCAATTTTGTCCCAGATTTAGATTTTGTCCCTTAGAGTTTCACCCCCATGTTCTAAACATTCACATTTTTTTCCTTCTCAAGGCCCATGGTGACACACTTGGAGAACTGATTAGCTACGAAGTCAACCAGGAGGGAGCCTTTCCAGCAGCTTGTTTCGGAAGTTGTGGACTCGAGCTGAGGCGTTGTCTGGTTGTATTTTCACTACCACACGTTGCAGAAACGAATACGTACTTCATGGCGCTCGGACACTGCAGGTTAACCGCATATATTATGCCTAACAGCAAGGCCACACCGTTGCCATATCGTTTAAAATTGTGTAGCACAACGATTTCCTCCACAACAACTGCCACATGGAAGACATCTGCTGGAGGTTGGAGCTGTAGACCTGGTATGTTAGTCAAGTCTAGGCACTGTGTGTGCATGTGCATATACAGAGGCGCGCACGCACACACACACTTCAGTTGAGTGTTTCAGGGCCATTTTGTGTCCCTTTCTATTCCTTAAACCAGTGTTTCTCAACAGTGGTGCCATGGCACCCTGGGGTGCCAAACACCCCCCTCAGGGGTGCCGCGGAAACGTGGCTGACGGAATGTGAAAATGACCTAAATAGATAAATAAGTTATGTAATATAATACATATTTGTCTAAATTAATGCTTAGTCAGTGGAATCTTTCATCCACCATTTACGTTTACATTTTTCATCCACTATTTACACAATAAAGTAAATTTAGGTCACCCCAGTATGGCCTACACATAGCCTGTCGAAGATAAAGCTGCAACTTTGAACGTCTCCAAATGTGTTACTTATCTAAGTTTGTGTGGTATCGGATGCAATACCAGGTTACGGCTTGTTGGTTTGGGTGCTTTGAGATTCTTCATGAATTGAAAGGGTGCCTCGCCTAAGAAAAGATTGAGAAACACTGCCTTATAACTTCTGCCAATTTCAATATGCTGTTGTATTGCTCACGCTACCCTTGACTTGTCATTGCCTGCTCTCACTTGATGCTGCATTTTTTGACTCAGCCCTTTCTGAGATCTGAGCTATTCTAATGGGGGCAGACTTTGCGTACATTACATTTTTTTTAACATAGGCCTACTCCAAATATTATCCCAAAAGGTATAGCTGTTTGCTAGTTGTCTGCTAATGTTGCATAACCTTTTGGATGTTATTGGGAATAAATTGAGATGTTTTTTTTTTAATGTAAACAAACGCCTGCCCCCATTACAATGACCTAGATCTCTGAAAGGTTTGAAGGGGGAAAACATCTCAGGTACTGACAAGTCGAGGGTAGTGTGAGCATTACAACTGTATGTCAAAATTGGCAGAAGTTATCATTTAAGTTACACGGGTAGGGGGGGTGGTAAGTTATACTTAGGGTTGTGGCTGCTGAGGGTATGTAAACGTTTATGTAATCTTTTATGCAAAGGAACAGTGCAATGTTTGTATGTATTATGAATTGTGTTCTCTGGCTGAGATGACTTCATGGGTTCCTTTCTGGTATTTTGTGCCTTCTTGCTGTCAGTCTGCAGCTACAAAATCAGGTTACTTTACCTTACTGATTGTGGGCACGCAGAAAGACCAGAGTGGCTTGCATGAACTCGTCTCAGATCAGACAACAACATAGGAAGCGATGGATATATGGCTCAAACATGTTTTCTTCACACCATTTTACAAACCCGGTTGCAAACAGTACCATGTTACTTAGAAATGTCAAGCATTGATGTGCACTTTCACTTAAAAGATCAGTCGACCATGTTTTCATACTGAACTATGTTGTAACATAAATCCATCCTTTCCTATGTTGAATGATGTACCTTATTAAAATGTTTAGATGCCAGAGCTACACAACTTGCTGATCAACACCTTTTGAAATGCTCTGTTACAAACAGTATCATTTTACTATGAAATTTCCAACGTTAGCATGTTTTTTGTTTAATAAAACAATTCACCACGTTTTACTGAACTTCTTCTCTGATCTGAGACGTTCCTCTCTGGCCTTTGTGTGCCCCCAGTAAATCTGTAGAAAATTGCCACATTTCATTTAAAGGTGCACTGTGCAGGAAATGGTCAAAAAAGGTACTGCAACTATGCTGCTCATTGAAACTGGGTTGCCTATTGCCAAATTTGATCTTTTCACGAACGTTTACCAAGTAAAACTTTTAAAGTAAAAAACGTTTTCTATTATGGCCCAAGTACAGTCATTTTTGCAGCTAAAATGTCTATTTCTATAAATTCAAAATGGCGTACCATGGAGAAGGTCCCCCTTTTCATGTATGAAAAGTGCAATTTTCCCAGTCATAATGAATACTTGGAATTTGATCGTGGTGGGTAAGTATTCATGAAAAAGGTAACATTAGTGAATGGGTTGCATGAATTCTGGAAAGAAACTAAAAATCTTACACATTGCATCTTTACTACACCCGACTGATTGTGGGCACATGCAAAGGCTATAAAGATGCTTGAATGAACTAATCTCAGATCAGAGAAGAGCGTTAAGTATGGAAAATGGATTTTCTCCTTTAAATATATATTTCCTTGTTGGTTTTGTAACGTATCGGCATCATTTATGTTGTATTGCTGCGTTTTGTTTACATTACTAAATGTAATACTAAAAACATAGCAGAAAACATTTGTGAAATTCTGTTACAGTTTTGATAAGCAATTAATTTTTTTTTCATGCATAAGTTTTGCAAACTTTGAGGTGTGCCAGCTAACTATGAAGTGTATAGTTTGTTGTATTGTTGTGTAATTGTTTTTACATGTTGCTCTATAATAAAATATTTTGGGTGAAGAAAAGTTTTCTGTTATTTTACTATGAACTTCAGTTTATTTTTAATTTGCAGAACTAAGTTAAAATAACAATAAGTGCAAAGTTATTGAGACTCAAGTCCTCAAGTTTATTTTATTTTTAACTTGCACAACTAAGTTGAAATAACAATAATTGCAAAGTCATTACAACTCAAGTACTCAAGCTCACTTAATTTTTAACTTGCACAACTAAGTTGAATTAACAATAATTGCAAAGTCATTGCGACTCGAGTACTCAAGCTCACTGAATTTTTAACTTGAACCGTTAAGTTGAAACAACCGCAAGTGTAACAACATGATGACTCACAACTCTGCTTTTGACAAGGTGCACACAACTCACAATAACGATTTTAATTAACTTTAATCTGTGAGGCAGCTGGTTAACTTAAAGTTTTAAGTTAAAACATGCAATTGTTTTTTACAGTGTACGTGTATAAAGGTGCTGCACTGTGTAGTATTTAGAAAAATGATCTAATATTTACTAGTATGACCAAAGTACAGTAAGTTTTGCAGAAAAAAATGTCTATTTTTTGGAAATTCATGAAAAAGGGCAGCCGTGGCCTAGTGGTTAGAGAGTTGGTCTTTCAACCTAGGGGTTGCCGGTTCGAATCCCCCCTGACCTCTCCCTACATCTCCATACATGGCTGAAGTGCCCTTGAGCAAGGCACCTAACCCCACATTGCTCCAGGGACTGTAACCAATACCCTGACAGATAATAACTGTAAGTCGCTTTGAATAAATGAAAGTGTCAGCTAAGTGTAAAGTAATGTAATAATGTTTGTGAATGGGCAGCATGAATTCTGGAAATAAACAACTAAAACTCTTACACAGTGCATCTTTATTAGCCTTCTATTACTATGACCACAACAAAAAAGGTATCCTCCAAAATGACATGCTGTAGATTAGCATCAAACGATAAATGTCTTTTAGATCATCAGCTCATCTATTAGCTGGGAGCAGGCCAACAAACAGGTCTGATGTGCAAGGCCTAGGGAGAGGATGGGGCCCAGAATTGGGCCCTCATTACGTTGTATATATTGAGGACAGGTCTTGTTGAGATGAGTTTGCCCAGGGCCTGGCGCGAAAGCTGTCAGCGGTCCTTCTAGGCAATACAAACTACAGCACAGATGGTGCGTAACTGATAGCTGAAGTGCCTCCAACAATCCAACACCAGCCCTGTGCCAAGCTGACAATGGCGAAGGGTAGCAGAGCAGTAGGCATCCTCTTTTGTGCCTTCTCAAGTGGTTGCGGTCTTGCCTGTGGGGCCTTTTGTGTTAGGCATGTAAACATGTTGGTGCTTCTGAATCTTCTCAGAGGCACACTGTGTGTGTGTGTGTGTGTGTGTGTGTGTGTGTGTGTGTGTGTGTGTGTGTGTGTGTGTGTGTGTGTGTGTGTGTGTGTGTGTGTGTGTGTGTGTTTCTTCCTCTAGCCTCCGGATAACATGGCCCGAAGCCACATCTTGATACACTTGCCAGCAGTACGGTAGACTCCACTTATCTGGTCTGGGAGCGAGAGGATGCAGAAGTCCATGGGCCCAACGCAACATGATGCCGTAATTATGATGTTGGTTGCTTATTTATCTTCTTTTGTGTTTCATGCTTAATCAGAGGAAAAAGAAAACACAAGCGCAAAGGAAAAAAAACAGAACTGAAAAAAATCCGAGCTTGGCCCATATGTGATTATTGAGGTGTATCTCTCTCTCAATTACTTTGCTGTTGGTTTACAAAATCAGAGCGGAACATTTCGGGAATGATTAATTCAATGGACACGGCCACGCATCGATTTCCCGCTGCACAAGAATGGTTTGCCTGTCTGTCTGGCCTGGCCGAGCTGAGCTAAACTGAGTCAGGCAGGCCTACTGCATCAGTTAAGGCATTTCCCCCCTGCATGTCTTTCTTTAAGTTAATCTAATCAACATCTCATTTCCAACAAAACAAAATAGTTTCCCCTTCCCCCTTCCTCCTCCTCCTCATCCTTCTCTCCAACCACCCCTGCCTCTGACTCCCGTCCCGGCTCTGGCAGGGGTCCACATTTAGAATCTCATGTAGGCCCGTAGTAGTTGCTTGCCCCGGCTTGTTGTCTGCTGCGGTGGTCGTGACATAAGGGTGAACGCCAGCCAGCCAGCCAGGCTACAATGTCCAGACACAAGACTATTGCATAACATGGTATGCTGTGGGCAGTTATCACCCTGTTTTGGAGACGCACACACACGCACACACACATGTGCACACACACACACACACACACACACACACACACACACACACACAAACACACACACACACACGCACACACACACACACACACACACACACACACACACACACACACACACACACACACACACACACACACACACACACACACACGTGCAAGTGGTGTCCGAGGCTACACATTATTATGCCCTTTAGTCACGCAGCTCACGTATCCCAGGGGCCCCGGCTCCTCAGTGGGCACCCCTCCTCAGTAGCCGGTCTGGGGCTTAACACGGACGGACACAGACAAAGTTCAGCTGGAGGTGAGGGCACAGGCAGCAACAGGGCTGGTCTGGGACCGAAAAAACAGGAAGGGCATTTTTGGTGTAGACCAGCACCTCACACAGCCAGGGGCGATTCTAGACCAAAATTACCAAGGGGGGGCCCGAGGTGGGACCATCATATTTTCAGGGGGGCACATACATTGGCTAAAGAGATACATTTTTAATGTTACGAATATATACGTAAGATACAAAAATTTAAAAGTGTGTTGCGGTCATTGGCTGTTCTGCACAAGGGCCACAACAGGGGTCAGGAGGAAATCTACAGGGGCCCTGTCCCACCCTGGCCCCTGTCTAGAACCGCCCATGCACACAGCCACACCTGCTCTTCTACAATGTAATAGAAATATGCACATTGTCTATATAAAAGATGGACCAATGGGGTGCCACATTTAGATGGTGGACTGGTCTCTAGGGAAAAAACAAACAAACAAAAACAAAGCAAACCAAACAACAGCATCGTCCCCCCGAGTATTGTCGGCCCACTGGGAAAATGCCCTGTATGCCATGTTGGCAGTCCAGCCCTGGCCAGCACACATCACTGCCCACCACTTTATTAACACGGCAGTCAGACACTCTAATCCCCCCTTCCAGCTTCCTCATGATCCTTCTGAGGGTCCTCCTAAGACTGTATTGTGACTACACACTATAGCATGTCTGGATGTAAGTTGTTGAGTGTATAGTAAAGAGAGGTAATACCTACTCTGCAGTAACAGGGAAGTACTCAGCTGATAAAACTGATCATTGTTTCTCCTGTAGTCCTTCCTGGCTTCTTCTCAGTTATATTGATTGCATTCATATTGGAAATGAGAACATTTTAAGGACAGGCTTGTTGGGTGCTAATGTCAGTTGTCCCAGCCCTGGGGGGAGCGGCTGCCCAAAATTGGGTCCTCGTTACCTCAAGCTATTGGGTGTGGGGAGCCCTTTCAGATAGATTTGTACCAGTCCCAGCCAAAATAGTGACCGTGTCTGTACAGCAAGTGTGCCAAAGGCTAGTTGGTCAGACGATGAGTGTACTGTAAGCCCCTTTGCAGTCCTCTGCACAGTGTGTGACCCTGCCTCGCACGTGGTGGTGTGGTGGTGACGGGTGACGTGACGCACTGCTGCATAAACACAGTGACAGCTGGCGGCATGCTCCTGGTGTTCAGCAACTTTAAAGCTCCAGGATTTAAATGCATCTGGAAAAAAGCACACCCTCTGAATCCATCGGCAGCTGTTGCTGGCAACATACCAGGACACACACACATAGGTGCACACACACACACACACACACACACACACACACACACACACACACACACACACACACACACACACACACACACACACACACACACACACACACACACACACAGAGACACACACAAACACACACACACGCACGCACACACACGCGCACACACACACACACGGGCACGCACACGGGCACGAACACGCACGCACAAGTCTGTGATGCTATACCAGGGGTGGGGAACCTAGCCTATGTCTCGAGGGCCATTTACGGCCCTTGAGGCCATCTTATCCCACCCCCGATATCATTTTTAATGTTATGCAGCTTCACATGAAATATTACATATTTTGTAAAGGAATCTTAGAAATTCAAGTCAAGTCGGTTTTATTGAGAAATTTCTTTACATGCGCTGGTCATACAAAGAATTGAAATTACATTTGCGATGCAATTACAGTTTTTGCCGACTGCTTGCACACAATTTGCAAAATTTGGCTCATAGAGTCAAAACTCTACACACAAGCCAATTACTCTCAACACTTGGAGATAAACCCATCACATATATGGCAACATGAAGCTCTGCTATAAAAGCATAAACATTGCCATAAAAACCTTACAATCTTTTGTCAAAACCTCACTTTCATGTCAAAAGACACACACAAGCACCAAATGAGAAAACAAATTAGATCAACTTTAAAACAGTTGTCTGCTTTATACAAAACACAGCAGTCTTTCTTTTTGGAGCAGTCTATTCAGTCTCACAGAATGTACATTTTCACAAGACCCCAAAATTCAATACTGTACATTACAAAACTGCACCTTACAGTACAGGAAATTAAACCGAAGCAAAATATATCTCAAACAGTACATCACTCTAAATACAACAGTGTGTAGGTGAGCTTATGTACCTTTTTTGTGTATTGGTTATATTCACAAATTTTCAAACATCTAAATATGATATAAATATGGGGTTACGTCAACATGCTGTAATGACAATCATCAATGACAATCAAGTCAATATAGGCTACTTTGTTTGGTCATGAGGTATGAGGTATTCACGAAATACAATACATTTTCACAGACACACTATGCAGCTGACATCTACATGACATCATCAAAATTATATCATGTTCAGTCAGTTTGCTCAAGTGGTCTTGCTTGGTTGTGTTCTGAAAATGACACTATTTCTACAAACTATCATGTTCACATTACATGAAGACAAAAGGCTACTCTTGTCTGCATATCAGGCTAGGTTTTATAGTATGTGAGTCAGTCAATGCCATACTCCATATTCTACACTTTGGTACCATTGTGCTATTCGCCTTGTTTAGCATACAAGCAATCAAAGTAAAACAAATAAATGCAAAATAAAACAAATGCAATGTAATATAAAGCATGCAACTTTGTAACATGGCAGAATAGTGTTCAATTTTGAAAGCATGTGTTTTATTGTCTGTGTCTAAATCTTGTCATACATCAGTGTGTTTTGTTTTTTTAACAGATGTGTTTTCACAATGACACTCTGAGATTTTACTTTTGAACAAAGTGTCTTGTGTATGAAATTGTGTGTAGACAGCTGGAGTCTGTGTGTTGCGTAAAGGAGCAAGTGCCTTGCTAAACTGGTATGAAAGTGTAATGCTTACTTTTGTTTAAAGTCAAGCAATAAGTGTTTAAGTTATGCACCAACAACTTAACGATATGCTACTTTGGTTTAAGCATCTGCCTATAGTGTTTAAGCAGTAGGCAAAAACTGTAAGCTGTATTTCAGGGGGCCTAGAAGATGGGGTCTGCTATAAAGGTGTCAGCCTTCAAGACAGGCCTGAAGTGCAGGGGGGAATCCTGATTTGTGTTCATAGTATGGCCCTGGGAGGACTTTTTGCAGCCCTTGGAGGAGGGGAGTCCCCAGCCCTGCGCTACACTATGTATGCCCTGTTCTTCCTTATACGAGTCTTGCTCTGGGACGCTAAATGAATTTCAGAGAAAGCTGACAATAAAGTTGATGTCATATTATATTATATCTTATCGTACACGCACACACACGCACACACAGAATGTCTTTTGTCTTTTGCAGTTCAGTGTTGAACAAGTTTGGTTGCCAAGAAAAAATAAATAAGCAGAACGAAACAATGGAATAGCTGTAGAGTGGAGGAACAAAACCTGGCATCCCCACAGAGATGCAGACAGACATTTCCACGCTTTTCTGAAACCAAGGCGGATTAATGTCACCTAAGGCATTAACGCCTGAGTGAACAGCTCTCTGCAGGCGCAACACACACACACACACAGACACACACAGACACACACACAGACACACACACACACACACACACACACACACACACACACACACACACACACACACACACACACACACACACACACACACACACACACACACTCTCTCTCTCTCTCTCTCTCTTTCTCTCTCACTCACACATGCACGCATGCATACATGCACGCACACACACACACACAGTGAGGGGGAAAACAGAAAGTAGAAAGAAAGACGAGCTCACCCAGAATGCTTATTAATACAACTCAGGGGCCAGGACAGCATTGAGGCAAAGCAAAAGGATGTATAAAAAGAACTGAAGACATGGTGTCCATCTCATTAGCTAACCTCATGTCCTCGCCATGTGGCCTTGCGATGCGAGCCAAGACGTCATTGACGATAGAAGCTTCTATTAAATGTCTCACAAAAGCACAATTCAAAGGGCTGCAAAAAGTCCTCCCAGGGCCATACTATGAACACAAATCAGGATTCCCCCCTGCACTTCAGGCCTGTCTTGAAGGCTGACACCTTTATAGCAGACCCCATCTTCTAGGCCCCCTGAAATACAGCTTACAGTTTTTGCCTACTGCTTAAACACTATAGGCAGATGCTTAAACCAAAGTAGCATATCGTTAAGTTGTTGGTGCATAACTTAAACACTTATTGCTTGACTTTAAACAAAAGTAAGCATTACACTTTCATACCAGTTTAGCAAGGCACTTGCTCCTTTACGCAACACACAGACTCCAGCTGTCTACACACAATTTCATACACAAGACACTTTGTTCAAAAGTAAAATCTCAGAGTGTCATTGTGAAAACACATCTGTTAAAAAAACAAAACACACTGATGTATGACAAGATTTAGACACAGACAATAAAACACATGCTTTCAAAATTGAACACTATTCTGCCATGTTACAAAGTTGCATGCTTTATATTACATTGCATTTGTTTTATTTTGCATTTATTTGTTTTACTTTGATTGCTTGTATGCTAAACAAGGCGAATAGCACAATGGTACCAAAGTGTAGAATATGGAGTATGGCATTGACTGACTCACATACTATAAAACCTAGCCTGATATGCAGACAAGAGTAGCCTTTTGTCTTCATGTAATGTGAACATGATAGTTTGTAGAAATAGTGTCATTTTCAGAACACAACCAAGCAAGACCACTTGAGCAAACTGACTGAACATGATATAATTTTGATGATGTCATGTAGATGTCAGCTGCATAGTGTGTCTGTGAAAATGTATTGTATTTCGTGAATACCTCATACCTCATGACCAAACAAAGTAGCCTATATTGACTTGATTGTCATTGATGATTGTCATTACAGCATGTTGACGTAACCCCATATTTATATCATATTTAGATGTTTGAAAATTTGTGAATATAACCAATACACAAAAAAGGTACATAAGCTCACCTACACACTGTTGTATTTAGAGTGATGTACTGTTTGAGATATATTTTGCTTCGGTTTAATTTCCTGTACTGTAAGGTGCAGTTTTGTAATGTACAGTATTGAATTTTGGGGTCTTGTGAAAATGTACATTCTGTGAGACTGAATAGACTGCTCCAAAAAGAAAGACTGCTGTGTTTTGTATAAAGCAGACAACTGTTTTAAAGTTGATCTAATTTGTTTTCTCATTTGGTGCTTGTGTGTGTCTTTTGACATGAAAGTGAGGTTTTGACAAAAGATTGTAAGGTTTTTATGGCAATGTTTATGCTTTTATAGCAGAGCTTCATGTTGCCATATATGTGATGGGTTTATCTCCAAGTGTTGAGAGTAATTGGCTTGTGTGTAGAGTTTTGACTCTATGAGCCAAATTTAGCAAATTGTGTGCAAGCAGTCGGCAAAAACTGTAATGCATGTTAGTACAGGTGTCTTTAATTCAGATGACAAGTTGATCGGAAGTGCCCATCTGGTCTGTGGGCCCGGAACTGTAATCAGTTGGCAGGGGATCAAATACTTATTTTGCTCGATGAAATGGAAATAAATTCCAATAATTTCTGGATTTTCTTTTGATATTCTGTTTCTCTATATTATAATACATATTATCATAACATTTATTGACTGATCATGCCTTTGTTAGTAGGCAAACCAACAAAATTAGCAAGGGATCAAATACTTATTGGACTCACTGTACAGTACACTGCAATGCTATAATGAGAAGTATTACCTTACCCATTATTATCTTACAGACCTGATCTCAGTAAAACCAAAACACAACTTCAGTGTGAACTCAGTGCCAACCCAACATAACACTACAGTACACCCAGTACACAGGCTTATCTGGCGCTGGCTGTCTGGAGATGACGAAACGTCCACCCATGGAGAGAAAATATGGCCTGATTACCAGAGCGGCCAGCCCAGCGTGAAGCATCCCCCTGAGGACACACTGCCTGTCTGGGAAGGAGGAGAGGGTGGAGCTGACATAGCACAGGCACGCTGCCATCCACAAACGCACGCACACACACCACATAATAGGGAACCATGAGGGGACCTTCGAGAACACACACCACACGTGATAACATCTCCATGCATGTGGCAAAGTATTACTGCAGTCGGCTGTTGTTTTCTGTTGTACAAGTCTCAGTATCCCATACATGGAGTGTACATACTTGGAGCAAAGGATTTGTAATCTATGACAACTAAAAAAAAGGTATTTTCACCTGAGCTGTACCTTCACCCACCCACACACAACCACCCACACCCACAAAGAAATTAAACACACAAGGAGACAGTGGGATGGACATCAGTAAATTCCTTTAATGGTTCAGTTGGTATAGGTTTTGGAAGCATTTAGTCAAAGGACATGGTCAGCAGCCAAATAGCAAAACAAAAACTCAGTTATCAATGAAAAATAAATGGCAAATTCAAGATACAAAAAAGCAACACAGTTTTTTTTAGAATCCCAAAAAATAAAAGACAACTAGGCAACATCAGGCCATCACATTAAAAAACAGAATATACAGCACTAAGTGTCATGAACAGCATGCTGTAAGAATTACAGTGAAGTCCAATAGAAGTAGCCAAACCACATTCTTATGCTAACAGGGAGTAAAGATGATGGGCTTAAATTTACAAAACCTGATGTAATCACAGTAAGACTGTTGATTAAGGGACAAATAAATGCATAGGCAAAACGGATAAAAAAGAAAGAAAACAATAAACAAAAAGTAAACATAAAATGAGTAGACTTCCTTTATCGCCGGCAGAGACAATGTAACATTGTCAACTGCCAATGAGGACGTTCGGTTTCCGGATTTCTGCCATTATTGCCATTAAGATCAAACGGACGCAACAATAACGGAAAAATTAACGCAACAATAATGCTAAAAAAATAGCCTGTGATGTCAAAGACGACGTCCCTTCCACAGACACCAGGGTTGTGCAAGTGATGGTCAACATGTCACGATTTCTTGCAGATCTACTGAGATAAACACTTAAAAAAACCACTAGGCAGGCATGCTTGATTTCAATAAAACATTAAGTTACAATTGTTTTTCTCTTTTTTTAAGTTAACCACATTAACAAAATATATTTATACACATTAAATATTGCCCAGGATGTCATGTCATTCCAAGAAAAAAAGGTCAAAAATCTATTGAGTAGGAGTTGAAGAATTGAAAAGGTATTGTTCGACATATTCCAGTCCAGAGACAAAACTAGAGAAGAAACATTTTAATCAAGTGTATCTGCGTGAGGCCTGGGAGGGTACATTTGACGGCGCTTATAACACTGTTATAGAGACTTCCCTTTTAGCTTTTCATGCTAGTGGCATAACTACAACAGGGTACAGACTAGCGCAATGGAGTCAGAAGCTAGATTGCAGCGGAAGAGCTCTGCTTGTGCTGTGCTTGCATCTGATGCAAGCGTGTTTGTGTTTGTGTGTGTGTTAAGGCTGAGGTTCTGTATTAAAAGTGACTGGTCTGTAGTTACTAATGGCAGAATTCAGCAAATTTCATTAACGTTATTATTGAATATCACAAACATTTTCATGTTGATCAAGATAAGGAGAGCACGAATAACTGCCTAAATATTGTAAAACGTTTAATATCCCAATGCATCTAGCATTAGATCGTTCTTTTTTGCGTTTTGGCAAACGGACGACCCCGTTTCTCAAAAGCGTCGATGCTAACCACTTAGCAACTTACAAGGATGCCAGTGGGAAATTGCACTGGAATCAAATAAGTTGCTAACTGTGTTAGCAAAGACACTGTCAAGAAACGCACCCCAGAATGATAAACATGGTTGTTTGTAAGTCACAGTCCATCAGGCCTTAAGTTGTGTGTTGATCAAAAATACCCTTCACTGGAGTTCGAGTTTAACAAGATAAACAATAAATTAAGAACTAAGACATTCATCAGATTCTTAAAATGTTACAAAAAAACAAACCACACAGTTGGCACACATCATTCACTGTCCTGTTTTTTTGTTACTGATACAATACAAAAATGTGTTTTCGGTCAGCACATTTCAGTGAAAAGACTTTGTTCTGTAGAGGAAATTCTGACAACTGCACCTGAAAAAAAAAAAGAATGTGCTTGCTCATGTGTGCATCCACACCTCCATGTTGGCCAGTACAGCCAACACCTGCCAACCTCAGACCTCCAGCCATTTAGTGTGAAATTAAAAAGGAGGGAAAAAAAACGTATGCAAAAAAGAGCACTTCTCATTCAAACCGAATGAGTAAAACCCAAAACATGACATCAAATCACGCAGGACCACTTCCATATATCTGGGGGCAGTAATTCTTAGTGACATCACCAATCATCCTCCAATGAACAGACTCGGACCCAGTCCCTCTACGGACAACATTTGAAAAGATAACTAGCAAACCCCGATCTCCCTCCCTCCTTCTCCTCCCCCACTTCCCTGCCCCTTTAGATCGACCAATCACATAAATGAGCTTGGTCCACTCACACCAACATACACACACATACACATACATACATACATGAAACACAACACTGCTCAGATAATACACAATGCAAAAATTAAAAAATAAACAAACTAAACCACGCCTCCACAAATCAAACAATAAAACTGTTGACAGACCAAGTAAATGGTTATGCTCTCATGACAGTTCTCTCCCATTTTCTTCTCTTGGCGCATAACCGTAGCGCTTAGTGTGACAGTTCATATGAAGAGGAGGAGATGGAAGGGGAGGAGAGGAAGGAGGAGAACAGAGAAGGAAGGAGGGTGGGAGCGAGGGAGTGAGAGAGGGAAGGAAGTGGGTGAAAAGAAAGAGCCAAGTGTCCCGTGATGGATTCACACCTCTCGTCCTCCATTCCCACCTCACCATCCCTCCATCCATCTCTCTCCCTTTGACCCTCCCAACCAATCACTCCACCTGGTCCTCCCCTCCCCTCCCCTCCCTCATCCTGACACCCACCATCCCCATCTCTCATCCCGTGGCGTGCACAGTGTTGGGTTCAGAGGTGCGCCACTGCTGCTGCTGCCGTGGGTGAGTGAGTGGGGAGTGTTGGGTTGGGTTGTGGTTGTGGTTGGGTTGCGGCAGGGTTGTGGTTGGGTTATGGGCGGAACGTCACTGCCTCCGGTCCTCTGTCTCTTGGCGGGAGAAGGCCATCACCACGTCCTCGGCACCTGCGGCAGCAACAAGACACAGACACATCACAGAGTGAACAATCTCTGTTATCCACAACGACAACAGGTTACAACAGCAAACAAACAAAAGCTCCACAGTTCTGATAAGACATTCCAGCGATAGAAATCATCACTGCAAAAGATTGGCAAAAAGCAGCACAGTTTCAATGACCATCATACTTGCAGTACTTACTCTGGACACAACCCAACACAGTGCATCTTTAATTGACATATTTGGTAATGATTTCCAGGGGTAATCAATGACTAACACACACACAAAACACATTGGGCAATCGTCATTCAGTGTTTTTTATGGTAGAAAGTGTGTTTTGGCCATTCCCCTGGTCCTTGGCACCAGTGTGTGTGTGCAGGAGACACATCAGAGTCGCAGCGTGAGCATTTCTATTAACCTTGACAACATGCTTCACACACCCCCTCCCAGGACCCATCTCAGAAACCTGAGTACCGCCACCACCACAACCACACGAGGAACAATCCTCCATCAAAACAATGCTTTCCTACATAGGCTTCAGGGAGCCATCTCAGAAAAATGATTGCAACTACTATGATATGGTGAATAACCTTCCACCACAAAAAAAAATGTTTTTTTTTCCCCTCCCTGCTTTGACTTGAGGAAATAAAGTCATTACTACCATGGGGAGAATTGAGACATACGGCACAGACGAGACACTGCATGTATCATTGATTGAGCTCTTTCTTTTGATTACATGCTGATGCATTTTGGGGAGAAAAAAACAAAAATAATAGCAGTGAGTCATTGGATGTGACAGAAAGACAGTGGGATTTTCCGCTTGTTCCAGCAGGACGAGGAAATGGAGAGTGGGTGCAGACACAGTCGTCATGCACGTCACGTTTACATCAATCACCTACATCACCAGCGGAACTGAAAGTCTAACACACATTTATTTGTGTACCATAGATGTTCAGTAGTGCACACTTGATTCTATATGCCACTTTGTCGACCAGACAGTGCTTTGCTTTATGGAGTGTTTGCACAGATAAAAATCTTACAGAAAATGGACAATGCAGATCTAGTAATCCCTGCCCTTATCAATTTAAAATGTAAACGTGGCGAACATGCCAACAGATATGTTGCCCAATAGCACAAAACAACAACAAAAACAAGCAATATAATGCAGGCATCTGAAGACTCGTTTGCTGTGCATTATACCCAATCAACAAAAGGTCATCTTTGCTTCGGCTTGTGTTTCCATCCCTTAATCTCCTCTTTCTCATTTCACCCATGCCAAAGACTAGCCATAGCCATAGTGCTCTGCCATATGTTGTTACCTTTGACCCTAAAGGGTTCACTCCTTTTCATCATACAGCTCATCTATTCCAGTGCAATCAATTTTTAATATGCTGCTCTTTGTGAAATCTGTACTTTAAAAAAACAAAAACAAAACAGATATGACACCAAAGCACCACAATGGAGTACTAATTGCTGTTGCCTTTGAGGTCTTCCAACTGTCTCATCAAACGGACGGTGCAGAAAGGTTTGATGTTTGGCCTTTTATGGTTTTAATCATTAAACCAGCTTGGAAATCCCCTTCCAAGGAAGTACAGTAAGATCAACAACCAATCTACTGCTACACAATTACTTTCCAACCTTAACGCAAATGCATTCGCCTAGGGCTGCACAATTAATCGAATTTTAATCAAAATCGCGATTTTGGCCGCCACGATCATAAAACATGAAAATCGCGATTTTATGGGAGGAAATTCAGTGTTCCATCTAAGCTGCGCGCACCTGCATACTTGTGCACTGCTCGCACGTTCTCAGCACAAAGACATTTCAGCCAATAGTAATATTGTTGACAACTGTCTCTGGGTGGAGGATAAGTCTGTGAACCAATAAGCAGACAGTACTGAGAGGGGCGGGCGGCAGCATTTTGGCAGGCTGGCTGTGAGTCGGAGACGGAAATCTCCGTGTCAGTGAGTGCGCTCACTGCTGGGCAGTGGAGGGGAGTTGTTTCATCCTAATGGTGGATATATATGAGGAATTCAAGCATTAAACCAGCCATTGCATGATGCTGGAGTCTCTGAAGGTGTTTTGAAACTATGTGCTTTGACCAGCAACTGTTTGTGATTATTGAAAACCAAGAGAAATAGCTTTAATTCTGGTCTAAAAAAATCGCTAGTTAGCATGCTAACACAAACTAACTCTCCTACTCACAGGTGCACTACCTCCAGTCCAGAATTGAAATTAGCTGGGAGTTATACAATAGACAGCACAAACGTTAAGCTTATCAAGTTGGTTATGCTGCCTTGCTTTGTGAGTGTAGACATGCCATCTTGCAGACCACAGCTTCTTGGTGGCCTAGGTACACACATGTTCTGGTCTTCACTCACCCTGCCCTGCCAATGTCATATTACAAATCAAACACAGTGATTACCCCCACTTCCTGAAATAGGCCCTACTTGTGTTTTTGCAAGTGATTTGGGAAAATACAGTGTGATGCCACTCAGTTGGCCTGTTGAGGAGCCAATAAGATCTTGCCACTGTAGGCCTATGGCATATTTTATCATATTCACTACATAACTTTACTGAAATTTTAAGAAACAGATTTTTTGTTTAATTTGGCTTTATTTTTTGATGGGCTACTCTGGAATGGGGGGGGGGGTAATCGTGATTATAATCGAAATCGCAATTTTGATAAAAATAATCGTGATTATGATTTTTTCCATAATCGTGCAGCCCTACATTCGCCTTTTTACTTTGGATAGAGTTTATTCAATGAATAGTTTTAAACATATACCATTTCTCGATGGTGCTTGTCAATATAAAACACAATGATGTTTGTCAATATAAAATACAGCAATTGCACTCTATTCTATTCAGAATGATCAACCACCTGCCTACTGCTGCACAATGACTTGCCTTGAAGCGAGTGCAGCTTTGTACAGATTTTAGTCTATGTGTAGTTGTAAACATATAGCATTTCCATACGTCGATATTACATTTCTCTTTCCGATATTAAACATTGCAGGGTTAGTCAAAAGGCCTCTCTTCATAGTGCATCTGATTCCTCGCCGATCCTAGAGTGCTCAAATGTCCCCTTTGACCCCGCTGACATCTGAGATGGATGATTTGCCCGTGCTGAATATAACGACCCGACTGTAGCAGCCAGCGGACCAATCAGGGGACAGGAGCCAATGCCGTAGCCACCAGCCAACCGCCGTGAGCATCAGCACATTACTTTACCATCACTCATATTACTGGGTCACACAAACCTAAAGGACAGCCACTATGACCTCAAAAAACATACGTGTGTATGGGTATGTGTATGTATACATATGTGTGTGTGTGTGTGTGTGTGTGTGTGTGTGTGTGTGTGTGTGTGTGTGTGTGTGTGTGTGTGTGTGTGTGTGAGAGAGTGTGTGTGTGTGTACAAGTATAACCTTTGTGTGCAGGTGTGCATTTTCTCAGTAGGACAGGGTGCTCATCAGGAGATAGATGATGATAGAGACGGTGCGGCTCCATGGTCTTTGCACGCGCGTGTGTGTATCTAATATACTGTATGTATGTATACCCATGTGAGTGTACGTGCGTACAAGCAGGTGCACAGTTTCCAGCAGTGCTTGTTTTCAGGGTGGGGTGGTGCAGTACTCATATAAGGAGATAGATGATGATGGTGGTACAGTTCCATGAGTGAGTAACTGTGGTGTGAGAGACAGAGAGAGACAGAGAGAGACAGAGAGAGACAGAGAGAGAGAGAGAGAGAGAGAGAGAGAGAGAGAGAGAGAGAGAGAGAGAGAGAGAGAGAGAGAGAGAGAGAGAGAGATATTCTTGTGAGTTCAGTCGGGTCTGTTGCCGGATACTGATGGCAGAGGGGAGCTAATCAATTCAAATCCCAGATTACCAATGCAGCCCGGGATCAGGAAAACAACACACACACGCGCGCACGCACACACACACGCCCCTGTCGTCTGCCCCCGACAGACACACAAACACAAACAAGGAAGCCAAAACACGCCCACGGCACGCCCACCCATCCGCACACATACACACACGCCAGCACTCACACCCACCAACCAACACCCACACAAACTGACCAAAAAACAAACAAGCACACACATCTTGTCAAGACGGCGCCTTCTATGGCCGCAGCAGGCTCTCTAACCTCCTAATGAATAACAGGTTAATGGAAATAAAACTAAAGGCAAATAGGCTAACGACGACAACAACAACAACAAGCACAAGCGAGCACACACCGCCAACAAACAACAGCAGCAACGGGCCACTCCGGGTCAAGACGAACAATATTTACCAATTAACGTCTCCGGCGAGGTCTGCAATGCTGAGTAAAGCAGGGTCAATAATGTTTAAACACCCATGCAGGGCGCTGTAATTGCGCTCAAAATAGATGTGCCCTTGTCTTATTAACTTAGGAATACATCTCTCCCCTGAAGCACATGACCGCCTTACCTAATTCCGAATCGCAGAGTACCAACAACCAAAACCCTGCTCGGTTAGCCTTCTGCAGGTACGTTTGCGTGTAATGTATATTTTACTAAATGCACCTTTTGTGCAATTGACAAGGCCTGACTCTTGTTTTGACGTCTGTGCAATTTTCTTTTGTCTAAATATAGCCATTAGTAATCTGTAAAGCAATCTCAAGACTCCCACGCGGCGAGTCAAAAGAGGAGACGAGGCGAGATGAGTTAAATTAAATGACAAGTCTGTCTCGGTGAGCACATCATATGCGAGACGGAGGAGTGGGATTAAAAAAACAAACAAAAAAAAAACACACAAGACAACGGAGCGTTTGTCCATTAGCCTATGTGATGTGACAGAGGCCAGTAATTGCTGTTGTCGAGCAAGTGACAGTAAAAATAACCCGCCGAGTGGGAGGCACTGCTGCTCAAACATGTCTTGGCTTTTATTTTTATTTTTTGTAGCCAAACCACTTGCTGACATCTTCACAGATATATTTGACTTATGCGCTCAGGAAAAGAAATACAGAAAGAAATTGAAGATTGAGAAAGAGATATAAAAACAGATAGAGAAAATGAGAGAAAGAAAAGGAGTGTGAGAGGGAGACAAAGATAGAGAGGCAGACAGGAAGAGGGAAAAAAGGAAAAGAGAGAGGGAAAAAGAGGAAGAGAAAGGTGAGTGTTAGCTCTCCTCCGTCCCTGCAGGAGAGAGAGGGCTGGGCGCACCTCATTATGTGTTGCTAGTGCTCGGCTTGATTAGCAGCTAGAGATGAAAGTAGGCCACAGACCATATTATACATCCATCAGATCGGGGCAGTGGGAGGAGAAGAGAACAGGGAGGAGGGGGTGTGAATGGAGAGAGAGAGAGAGAGAGAGAGAGAGAGAGAGAGAGAGAGAGAAGAGAGAGAGAGAAGAGAGAGAGAGAGAAGGTGTGTGTGTGTGTGTGTGTGTGTGTGTGTGTGTGAGTGAGTGAGTGAGTGAGTGAGTGAGTGAGTGAGTGAGTGAGTGAGTGAGTGAGTGAGTGAGTGAGTGAGTGAGTGAGTGAGAGAGAGAGAGAGAGAGAGAGGAAGGAGTGTGGGACTCAGAGACTAGGTGAAGGAGTGTAGGGAAGGCAGGACTGAAATGGGGGAGGTGTGGAGGGATTGAGGGACAGACTAGATGGAGGAGTAGAAGGAAGGGGAGGATGGAGAGGGGGAGCGTGGGACTTGGAGACGAGGTGAAGGAATGAAGGGAGGAGTGCAGAGGAGGAAATGAGGGACTAAGACACTACTTGGAGGAACGGTGCCGAGGGTCAGAAGGGGAGGGAGGGGAGGATGGGAAGGAGAGAGTGAGGGACTCAGAGACTTGGTGGAGGAGGAGTGGAGAGAGAGAGATGGAGGGAGGAGTGCAGAGGAGGGCGTGAGGGAATCAGAGAGAGTAGGGGCGGGAGGTGTGGAGGTGGAGGCAGAGATAAAATGGAGGGAGGAGAGCAGAGGAGGGAGCGAGGGATGCAGAGACGGCGGAGTGGAGGTGTGGAGCTGCCCTTTTAGAGCAGGATGGTGTTGAGGTATGGGGAGGAGGTATAGAGGGAGGGAGGGGAGGGGAGGGGGGGGTTAAAAGGTTCCCCTGCACTGCAGAACGGAGCTGTACCCTGCACATCAAACAGGGGCCATAATTAGGATTTTTGCACAGTAGGTTCCCGCAACCTGTGTGTGTGTGTGTGTGTGTGTGTGTGTGTGTGTGTGTGTGTGTGTGTGTGTGTGTGTGTGTAAGGTATTAAGCGGTGAGGTAGTGGTGGTGGTATAGGTGGTGTGTGTTGGGGAGGGAGGGTATGGTAGGGTGCATCCTTTCATGTGGTCTCAATCCACCTTTACGGAGGGAGGGTGCTGCCAGACGGGCAGACCCAATCTGATACCCCGCCCTCCCACTACCTTACTGCCCCATACGCAATCCATGCCCACCACCACACCCCTACCTTCCGCTACTCTGCTGGGCACAGGATTAACACAGGCGTATAATCCCGCTGTCTGCCACACAGAGAGCCCACGCCCACACTCTCGCGCTCTCTCTCTCTCCATCTCAAAGCAAGCAGGCAGCCTGTCACAGTGATGCGAGTGATGCTGTCTGTCTGCCTGTCTGTGCTCTCTTCCTCCCTCAGCAGGCGCGTGCTGCCAAAAATACACGCTCAGCCCCGTGGTGACAGGTTGTCAAGCTGGGGAGTTGCCGAAGGCAGCAGTCACCCGAGAGAGTACGGGCTCAGGAAAACAAGTCTCTCTCACTCACCTAGGCAACGCTTAGGTCTCTCAATGTCTCCCTCATCCCCCCTGCCTTCTCTCCCTCTTTCTCTCTCATTCATTCATCGATTCTAAATCTCTCAGCCTACCGCTTTCCCCCTCTCTGAGACAGGTTCTCGCTCTCTCTTTTCCCCACCCTCTTTCTTATCATCTTCACACTGGAAGACGTGCATGCATGATGTATACTGGCACTGCAGCACCACACTTGAATTCTTTATGTCCGAGTTCACCAGCCGGACGGACATGAAAACAAAGCTCGTCTCAAGGCCATTATGGCTGCCACGCACGCACGAACGAACGCACGAACGCTACCTGCCTCTCCCTTTCCTCTTACGGCACAATGCTCCAGTCAGGGGTCGTTATCATGCATCACCACTGCTCTCCATGAGCCCCTTCAGGAGAAACGAAATGAACACACTACACACCCATTTCACTACCACGAACACACTACACTACCATCACCAGCCCCCAGCACTACCATCCTTACCACCCAGCCCTTGCTGCAGCAGTACCCAGGTGCCAGCTCCCCCCCTCCCACTACCCCTGTCCCTTCTCTCCCTGGTGCCGGCATAATTCAACCCCCACCAGACAGCAGCAGCCATGGATGAAATTTGGATTCCAGAGGTGGGTGGATGTGTGAGGGTTGGGGGGACGGACGAGGGCGTAAAGTGCAAAGTCATCCCCGGTCGCCATTTAATATAGTGTTATATTGTTTTTTTGGATGGCAATAAAACTTCTGGAAAACTACTTACATTCATAGCACCATCCACACCAGAAGCAGCCTAGCCTGGCTATCGCAACTGCCAGTTACTTTGAGACTTAAGTCTGGCCAGCCAATCCATCTACAACATTTCAAATGTCCTTCAAAAAGAGAAACCATTCATTTTGAGCATTTCCAACAGCTCCATGGGGCGTGTTTAAAGCAATGACGCACCAGTTCAGTTGGCAGGTGAGTGAAGTAATGGGTGGTCTAAATGAAGTTTCATCCAGTATACGGAGGCATTTCATGAACACCAGCTAGACACACCCAATCAGGCATCTTCCCGCAGAGAAATGATATGGATGGTTTGCCTGGCCAGACTGAAGAGACTTGCGGGCACGATAGCCAGGCCAGCAGCACCCATCCCTAGTGGCAGCATAATTCAACCTCCATTTGAGGCACCAACAGCCAGCCCTGTCCCTTCAGGGCCAACAGCAGTGATTGCTAACCACAATGAGTCAGTTTGTCAGCACCCACAGCACAGCACAGCACAGCACAGCACAGCACAGCACAGCACAGCACAGCACAGCACAGCACAGCACCTGAGCCTGTGCCAGCAGCCTAGGACAGCGGATGTGTCCTCTGAAACCGGGCACTCAAGGTGAGAGGGAGGAAGGCAGGAGTGGAGGGGGAGGAAGAGAAAAAAAAGACAGAGGAGAGGAGGAAGAGGGAGGGTAAGGAGACGGTATAAGGAGGAGAAGAGGGAGGGAGGGGAAGAGGGAGAGAGAGAGAGAGAGAGAGAGAGAGAGAGAGAGAGAGAGAGAGAGAGAGAGAGAGAGAGAGAGAGAGAGAGAGAGAGAGAGAGAGAGAGAGAGAGAGAGAGAGAGGCAGACAGACAGACAGAGAGAGAGCTATTCTACCCCGCCATCAGAGCCCTCTTTGTTTGTCATAATCTTAGTGATGGTCTGAATGAATAAGGCGATGTTTTTAATGCACAACTGCCGTCCAATAAGACTGGAGAAGGATTATCTCAGTAGATCAATAAAAACAGTGACCTCTTTTAAAGCATGACTGAAGGAAATGCCCCATGCCGGCAAACACAATAACATAAAGGTCAATAACAAGGATAAAAATAAGCTGCATTTGTAATAGCACAGACCATACAATGGATAGAAAAGAAAGCAACATTCTACTGCAAGCCCTTTTTATGAACCATCATATCAAAAACATCAGTGAACACGAGATGGGCCAAGTCAAAAGGTCTGCTTATCAACCACGTGTGTGTGTTACGATCATGACTGTGCGTTGTATGCATTATAACAGAGGTTCCACAGAGCCTAGAGATGCGCCATTAACAGAAAGACAGAAACGCACAGTAAAAATGCAGTGTTAATTCAACACTAAGACAGAACTCTAGCCCTAAATACACCAAAGAGTATGTTGAATCGGCTTTGACGCTGCATTTTTTTACAGTGTAAAAAGAAAAAAGTCGATCTTTACTCTACTAACAGTCTCTCTGTTTACAAGCTCCAACATGTCATGTTCTCCTCTGACTCAATCTCTGTTTCCCCCCCGTTTCTGTGTCAGCCTTGAGCCAGGTATTCTCAGGTACTCGTCGTGTTTGGATGATAAGACTTTTGTCAGGGCTTCACTGTTAACATGGAGCTGGATCCCTCTCCTCTCTCCCTCCTCTACGCGTCTCTAGCTGTCTGGTGCTGAATGAATTATTGAATGCTTTTCAAGGTTTAAGCAGCAGGAGAGTTGAGGAAGGAGAGAGAGAGACAGAGAGAGAGAGAGAGAGAGAGAGAGAGAGAGAGAGAGAGAGAGAGAGAGAGAGAGAGAGAGAGAGAGAGAGAGAGAGAGAGAGAGAGAGAGAGAGAGAGGGAGGGATGGAGGGACATGGAGTGTGATATGGTATTCACGTGACTTAGAGAAAGTGCATCAACAACATTGCTAAGAGCCGAATAGAGCCTAACAGCTTACATACAGGTCCCTTCATACACATCATCATAACTTACCTACCATCGTCATCCTCCTCCTCCTCCTCCTCCTCCTCCTCCTCCTCCATACCATCATGATGCCTGTGCTATGGAGCCCAGGCATGATCTGGTGGATCTACATCTCTTTGATCTAAGATCATCATCACAGGGTTGCATAATGAGGAGGACCCGCACGGTTGCATAACTAGCCGTGTGTGTGTGTGTGTGTGTGTGTGTGTGTGTGTGTGTTTCTTTGTCTGTGCGTGTGGTGTTCATAATAAGGGGTGGTCTGTTGCTCAGGCGTCTCACACCCCTCGTTGCCCTTTGTTTCATGGAGCCGGCTTCCTTAACGATAGAACAGAGTCCCGACCTTCCGGGGACGCGAGGCGTGCCGTGGTGTGACGACTCTCTCCCCCACGGCTCACACACACACACACACACACACGCATGCATATACGTGTACACACACTCTCCTGCAAGACCGCCTGCCGATGTGCTATGGACGTCAGGCCCACTTTAGAGCTTGTTGCCCGGCAACAAGAGTGAAATCAGATTGCATCAGTAGCCAGAAGGCTGCTTTGGCCTGTGTGGACGCCTGCGAACAAGCAGATGCTGGCTAGCTCAAGCAACATAACCTAGCAATGACTCTTCTCTTCTCTTTCACTGAGCTGCCTTCTGATCCCTCCCTCTCTCTCACTGGGGAAACTGTGCCGGAGCAATATGGATATGGTCACCATCACTAATCCATCTGTAATTATTATGGGAATATGTACTAATTCCACAGGGTATAAAAACATCTAAGCTGTAATATCCATTACGGTGGTATGTTTTCATACCAGGCATAGCTTTTAAAACCAGTGTTCCTTTGCTAAGCGAAAAACGCTGACAATGACCTGAAGTGCAAAATAGAAGAATATCCTGTTTTTCTACAGTAAGGCAGGTACTGTAAAACTACACTACTGTTCCATTTGCCTGACACCAGGATATCCTTCCTTGTATTTTTGAAAGGAAAAAAGAGGTCAAGCCAGAACATTATTTGTCAGTAAAAAAAAAGAAAAGAGGTATGATAAAAATCACAAGTCAGACAATCTGTTCTCCTGGATTGAATCGTTCTTTTGGTCCCCAAAAGGGACCCATCACCTGCCACGAGGCAGGGAAAGCAGGGACACCTGGAGTGACAGCATGCAAGAGCAACACTGGTGCTCTTAGGGGAATCGCTCGCAGCAGTTAAGGACACAGTCTGAGCAGGAGGGGAATGAGGGACTTGAAAGAGAAACGGTGGTGGCAAAGACACTGTCTAAGCAGGACAGCCAGGGGAGACTGGGAGGGAAGGGGGTGAGGGGTGTGGGCAAGGACATTTCGCTTCCACTTTGGAGCAGGTGCATGTGACCGTCAGAACATGACAAGTGCTCTTTAGCTCCCGAAAAAGAGAAGAGAGAGAGACAGAAATCCCAGTGTTTTCTCTCCATGCCTGGGGATAAGGTCAGCTGTACCTACTACTACCTACTACTTACTCTCCTCCATGACCTTTTAGCCAACAATATATTCATTTCAACATCCAAAACAACTAAAAACATTGTTGACATTTCAAAATAGCTTTAGAATGCACTAGTCAAAATTACTTATATTATTGTTTTGACTAACGCTAATGTTTCGTCTACCCTACTCTTAAGTGCTTGGAAAAAAACAGATAAAACAAAAAAAAAAATTAAAAAAAAAGAAAAAATGCTCCCTGTTAGCCTGTATGTCTGTCTGCATCAACTGAAACATTATCAGGCTTGTTTGTGTCCTCTGTGGAGCAATATGACCGCGCGGCGAGACCCCTCTTTGTGCTCGCGTCGAGTTCCATGTTCCAGGGCCGGATTATGCTGCCGCATGGGGATTATGAGAAGAGAACAACACAAAGAGGCTTGATTCCACCACGGCTGATGTCTGATATGCGAAGAGGAAGAGGAAGAGGAAGAGGAGGAGGCGGAGAGCAAGAGAGATGATACTGCATGCAGAGGAGTCAGCGTGTTACAATGCCAGGGGTGTGTCCCTATTGTTTTCTGTCTCCAAATCAAAAGGTGTGTGTGTGTATCTGTCTCTGTGTGTGGGTGTGTGTCTCTGTGTACCTTCGCTAAAGCCATCTGTGCTTCTGGGACTGACAGTGAAATTGAACATGGCTTGCACGTCAACAGTAAATGGAAGAAAAACAAACAAACAAAAAATCCTGGACACCGTTCCACCACTGAAGATCAGCTGCGCCTTGGCTAGTTTCACTTCAGCCGCGCTCATCAAAGCTGGCGTTGCGCTCGTGCACGGTGTACAGGGGAAGTCCATATCAACGATTGTCGAAAATGTGATCATGTTGTACACTGGAGCATGCCTTGTCAAATCAAGTCTTTATCAGCCGCGTGATGCGAGCATCTGTAGGTGAGCGGTATCGCAACCGCATTCTAAATGAGAGGCCCGCGTTCAATCCCCACTATGCGCAATGACAGATCTCAACTCAACCATCAATGGGAGAACCTCGTCCAAATTTAGAATTTCACCATTTCTATGCGTAAAAATAAAATGCTTGCATCATCTAAGGTGTTTTAATTTTATCTTTCAGAAGAATTTGTTTTAGGATTAAATAAAGCATAGCCTAGGTAAAACGTTAGGCAGAGATCATTTGTTGAATCATTGCAATGCAAACTCAAGCGTCGGCGTCTGTCAGGTGGTTGTGAAGACGTGTTTTTATTGCTTATGCTGTAAAATTTTAAGGTCTAGGCCTAGGCCTACATTTAACTGTAGACCTATTGCTTGATAGCAAATGAAGGCAGCCACAAAGCGACGTCAAAGGAGAGAATAGGCAAAATTATGTTTTGAAGTTTCCATTTCTATAACCTGTCGCCACACAAGACTTGAACCCGGGGCGACCACATATTTAGCAGCGCACCTGTCCACTGGGCCACTCGTCCTCGTCTAGGTAGAAGGAATTGTTTAATATCATCATAGGCCTACTAGTAAATCGACACAACAAAAGCTTTTAAAAATGTGCTGATTATCAGAAATCCCCCCGAAATGAAAGACAATGGTAACTATTGTATTTTTACTGGCATTATCACATTATAGACTATTAAAATCAAGTGACTGGTTCGCTTTGATCTCGTAAAATGATGGCGGGAATTAAGCGGAACGTGCCCACTGTGACATTGTTTCCTACAGGTTCATTTTTTTGCAACACTGATTCATTTAGCCAGGTGTTTAACCTGGGAGCTACCAGGTTAGAGTTGGAGCATAAATTACCGTGGCAACTCAGCTGAGTTTCAGATTAGCAAGGCTGATGGAACGGATCTCTGTCTAAAAATAGCGCAGTTTACAGACTTGAGCTCGGATTTGGGGTAACCGCCGTTGATGGAATGGTCCCCTGGTCTGTTGTCCACCTGGTCTTGTCAAAATATCATGGATGGTTCTGCTTAAGAGTCAAATGGTCAAGGAGAGAAGCAACGGCTAAACTATATTGGCATATGGCTACATATACATAAATGTAAACGCGAATGTAGGAGTGAGTATGTGCGCGCATGTCACCATCATGTCTTTCTCACAGGTGCAAGGGAAAAAAGAAAGAGAAAAACTATCTAATAAATATGAGCTGTCCCGTTTTCCACCTGTTCTCGTCACACTGTTAAATTGTTTCAAAGTCAAAGCAGTCAAGAAGAGTAGAAATGTCTACACAGACCTGAGCCACATTTTATCCTATGGCTATGTACTGCATGTGTGTATGTATCGGTTTTATTCTATGCCGGCATTAGCGAAACCACCGCTATGTCTCCCTCACACACCACCGCCATCCTTCTCAGCCCAATTAACACCCTGGCTTGCCTGGTGGCCACCTAATGAAGCCTAAGCCCTCTCCTCCTCCCCCTCCGTCCCCACGCGTTGCATGGCGCCACCGTGGTCGGTCCACAGGGAGCCGCACTAAGGCGCTTCGCTTCTCCGGGCACTCTCAGCGTATCCATGGCAACTGCCTGGCCTGCCGTGCTGTACTCAGCAGTTGGTCTCTCTCTCTCTCTCTCTCTCTCTCTCTCTCTCTCTCTCTCTCTCTCTCCTTCTCTCTCTCTCACTCTCTCTCTCTCTCCCTCTCTTTCTCTCTCTCTCTGTCTCTCTCTCTCTCTCTCTCTCTCTCTCTCTCTCTCTCTGCCTCTCTGCCTCTCTGCCTCTCTCCCACCTTCTCTCCCTGGTGGGCCCACAGTAGGGACTGAATATAATGTAGGATCTAGTTTCGGCCTGTATTGGGTTCAGCGCTGGCTTTGTCAGTGTGTCCCAAACCAGCCAAACAACTCTGCTCCCACAGATGTCATCACCCTCTAACTCAGTGCTTCCCAACACCCCCCCCCCCTTTTTCTCAAAGCTCCCCTTACCTGTGTCTAAGACAAGCCATGCCCTGCACCCTCTACCCGAGAGAGCACAGACTGAGATTGAGTGCCTGGGCCCCATATTGGGAAACTCTGCTCTAACGCACCCTCTCTCTTTTTAAGGTTTTGATTCCCCCCCAACCGCAGTTGACACAGCAGGGACAGTAAACACCAGTGTGGTGATTAGTCAAACTCTCACAGCCTCCAACTACAACAGTGCACACCATGCCCATGCTGAGGCAGCACATCCTCCTCCAGACGGACAGTTTTTAAACTGACTTGTCAGTGTCGTCTCTTCCTCAACTCCAAGTCCTGTGGTTAAGACCTTTCGATCTTTTGCAGTGGCCCAGCATGCAGAGAGGTCACCCCCCCCCCCCACACACACACAATTAATCTGTGGCCAAACTTTAACCAGCCGAGGTGCAAAGCATGATGCCATATCTATTTTGTTATTTTCCCTCCCAGTGCAGCGCAGTGCAGTGTAGCACCCCATTAATTTTTGATTCAGCACGAAAAAGGAACCCTAGTTCATATCCACCCTGCTCCACTTCTCCTCTCTTCCTCCTCCAAAACTACAGCACTCTCTCAGGCACTGCTACCCCCCCCGCCCCAAAAAAAAACCCCTCTTCAACTTCAAGGCAACAGAATAAATTAGAATAGGGATTAAAAGGATTCATAATTTGTGTGTATGCAAATATGCCAATTAAAATGATCGGGAATGCAAATGACTCCTGGCCCATTTGCTCAGCTGCGATCAAGCGAAAGAGAACCGCTTCCAAAAAATGATCTTATCCCTCGACAAAAAAGAGAGCGGTTTCTTTTTTTTAAAACCATCTACTCTCTGCACATGAACATCCCACCCTCATCCACCCCTCACACAAACAGGACATGGTGCAACACAGTGCATTGGATGGATGCTACTACAAACATGTGACAAAACCCTGTGTGCACACGCGCACATACAGAGACGGTTTTTTTTGTCTACATCTACATCAACATCTCCCTCATCCCCATCGTCCCCACCCCTCACACAAATAGGACATGTTGCAACATAGTGCTACAACCATGACAACCACAGTGCATTGGATGCTACAACCATGCGACAAAGCCCTATGTGCACACGCGCGCACAAACACACACAGGCCGGTTTGTTGACAGTTTGGTAGGGCAACAAAAGCATCATACAGGCCTGAAAAGATCGTCCAACTACGAGGGCCCCCTCTGTGTGCCAATGTTCCTCCTCCTCCACCACCCCCACCAACACCCCCACCACCACCACCACCCCAAACCCTGATCCACCCGTCCCATTTCATCCTCTCTCTGTGCGACAAACACTCCACTGTCCCCCCTCTCTGGAGCCCCCCTCCCCTCCTCTCCCCACCTCGGATGAACCGGGCGCTCGCTCCTTCACCGTGCCCTCATTAACCGCCCTGATGCCACTTCCATTTACTCCGGGGAACATTTGATACACTTGCATGACAGACACTGAGGCTCAATCGCCCATGTCTCCCACCCCCCACCCCCTGAGGAAAGAAGAAAAAAAAGAGGGGAAAAAAAATGAATGAGCAAGGGAGTGAATGAATGAATATGGACAGAGTGCTGAATGGAAGTGGGGCAGAGTGCTGAATAGCTGTAAAGTTTTGTTTTCGCACAATCACAGCCCATACAAGTGTCTGGGGGGGGTTGCCTGTAAATAGCGACAGCAGTGTCTACAGATAGCTCCAGGTACTTATTCAATAAAGCCAAGTAAACATCCAACATGAGACATTTTGAATGCCACTGTAGAAATACTGATGCCTTTAACTGCATTTTTATTATCATTCTCTTGCTAGAGACCATGAAATAAGACAGTGCCTCCCTGCAGGCGAACAGACAGTGAAGGCAAGCTATTAAGTTGGGTTCTTGCGAATAGCTATTGCAGTGACTGTGAGCTCCAGGTAGTTATTCAAAAGCAGAGTGCCTTTCACATCTGAGATAAGGTGTTGGCCAGCTCCTATGTGCACACTTATCGTATAACTTAGGCCAAACCCTTTTTCCATTTCCATAAGCCTTTCCGGATAAGTCAAGACTGCGCTTCCATACAGAGGTGAAGAGGGAAGAAAAGGCAGGCAAGACAAGCTTATTAACTTGGGTACCTGTGAATACCTTGGCTACCTGTGCTATTAACTCGGGTTCTTTCTCTACAGCAGAGTTAAATGAGCAACTCCTATCTGTACCCCATCACACATCATTATTGGCCACCCCCTTTTCTATCTCCATAAGCTTAGCTAGAGACCATGACAGATCACTCTGCTTCCCTACAAGTGAACAGAGAAGGAAAGGCAGCCAAGGCAAGCTATTAACTTGGGTGCCTAGCTGACACAGAACTGAATTGAAGGCAAGAAAAGGCAGGTAAGCGGAGAAAAAGGCAAGGCTGGGCAATGTGAGACCATTGCTTTCCATGGGAAATAAGGTGGTGGCCAACTCTTATGTACACATTACCAAATCCCTTTTCTATTTCCACAAGAGACCACGACTGACGACTTGGCTCCCCTACAGGTGACCAGTTAAGAAGGAAAAAGAGGAGAAGCATCCAAGCCAAGCCAAGGCGAGTCTAGGCCAAGGCTTTTCATCAGCACCGCTGCCTGCCTCGGGAGAACAATGACTCCTCACGTTACAGGCCTTGGATCAATGCGACTCGGCGGGGCAGACAATACGGCGTGGAAGGGGTGTCCCCGGGGATAGCACCCCCAGAGACCTTCCTGCCAGCCTGCCTGCCTGCTCGGCGCTTCTCTTCTCTCCTCTCTTCTCATCTTTCCCCCTTATCTCTTCTTCATCATCATCAGAGCCGTCCTCGGCCATTTTGTGAAAGGGGGTCGCTGCTTGTGCAAGGGGAGCAGGGGAAACCCACTGACTCTCCCTCTGGTCACAGGTGTGCTTAATGAGGCCAGCCTTTCTTTTCCATTTTATCTAAGGTTTATTAAGAATGGGAAACTTTATTATAACAAATAGAGATACAAAAATTGTCAAAATAACTAGGCTACAGTATTTTAAAGGGACACTGTGCAGGAAATGGTCAAAAAAGGTACTGCAACTATGCTGCTCATTGAAACTGGGTTGCCTATTGCCAAATTTGATCTTTACATGAAAGTTTACTACGTAATAAACAAATATTTTCTGGTATGGTCCAAGTAGAGTCATTTTTGCAGCTAAAAATAACTATTTTTGGAAATTCAAAATGGCGGACCATGGAGAAGATCCCCCTTTTCATGTATGAAAATTTTATTTTTTCCAGTCATAATGAATACTTACAATTTGATGGTGGTGGTAAGTATTCATGAAAAAGGTAACATTAGTGAATGGGCAGCATGGATTCTGGGAATAAACAACTAAAAATCTCACACAGTGTCCCTTTAATGATCTTAATCAGCTGTAATGGCTATATTTATGATCCATAATGGCACTTCATCTCAGAGAGCCTCTGAGATCAAATGGATCCCATTCCCAATCCAGAGCTAGGCACAGGAGCAAAAAACAAAAAGTTACTGAAGCTACCATATCCTCAGATAACATATTAGCCCTCTGATATCCCAATGTCGGCAAGTCATTGATGGACAACAATTGTATGGCATTACGAGACAGATTATTTGCTGTAAAAAAATACAGTATACGTCCCTTGTTCAGACCAAAGAAAAACAAAAAAACAAATGAAAGGGTGACATTTAACATGCCATGATTAACTCTGTTGCCGAAGGTAACACATGCAGTAAAATATCCTTTGCTCCAATAGCCCAAAGGTACTAGGAAGAAGGTCTTAGGACCCTGGGGAAGCATTGCCTTCCACTCCTGGCTGCAGGGGGTTCAATAAGCTCCAATAAGCTATAAAGAACCAGGCAACGGATTCACAGGTTGGGTTTTTAATAAGATAAAGACTCTACCCATACCCATTCCCTGTGTATGTGTGTCATAGCACAGCACAGATACAGGCTTCCAGAAAAGCCATCTTCATGAAAAGCGGATCGAAGACATGCCAACACGAACAATTGCTTTCCAATTGGGCTTGCGATTGCGTACCTGGTTTTATAACCAAATTTGATTACAATTATAGAGTGAAATGATGATGATGGAAGCCGGACCTACACGAACACGGTCAATCTGGAAGATGCACAGATAACTATAGTTCTATTGAAAAGGACCCTCATCAATGTGTGTGTGTGTGTGTGTGTGTGTGTGTGTGTGTGTGTGTGTGTGTGTGTGTGTGTGTGTGTGTGTGTGTGTGTGCGTGCGTGCAGGCAGCAGTGCCTACAAATCTACATGCAGTCCCCCTTATAACGATTAGAAATGCAGCTTTAAACCCCACCGTAAACAACCTGCTCGTGCATTATTGATGAAGATTCCACTGGGGTAGATAGAAAAAAAATAAGAAAAAAGTAGAAGAAGGATGAAAAAAGAAGAGAGTGCAGAGAGAGAGAGAGAGAGAGAGAGAGAGAGAGAGAGAGAGAGAGAGAGAGAGAGAGAGAGAGAGAGAGAGAGGAGAGAGAGAGAGGAGAGAGAGGAAGAGGGAGAGTCTTCAAGATGCCTCTCACGAAGAAGCCAAGCGTTCATGCATATTTCATGGCCGTAAAGTGGGGCTAAATTTGACTCGCAACTAAACTGCAATGCACACATCTTGGCCCTCAACGTGCCCATAATATAATGTGTGTGTGTGTGTGTGTGTGTGTGTGTGTGTGTGTGTGTGTGTGTGTGTGTGTGTGTGTGTGTGTGTGTGTTTTCTCCTGCCTCCCCACCACGCACCCTGTATTAATAAGCAGAGTAGAAACACATGAGTCAGTGGGCCGCGCCCAACCCTACAGCACCACTACGCTATCAGGCAGGAAGCATAAAAGGTGAACCCGAGGGTGGCAGTCACATTGGTTTTCTATGTTGACTACGAGATAACACTGAAGTTCACAGACATCCTGTATTAAAGAGCACTCTACAAGCACATGAGTCAAGCAACACACCAGCACTTGGTTATCAGACGGGAAGCATGAAAAGGTGAATTAGGGTTTGTCAGCACGTCGTCTACAGTATGTACATGAAGAATACAAGCCCAGCGTGTCACACATTTGCTATTTTTATATTCCATCTCAAGTGTACATAATGTGCGGAGAGAATAGGGAGTGATCATACGAAGGCCATCTGGGATGATTTTGATGGGGACTCTTGAACCCTGCTGCTAAATATGACTGGAGAGTTAGCCTGGGCGGTAGCTGATAAGATTGGCCATATCAAAGGGGTTTAATCCCAGCTGCTCTGCTGCCATCTTCCTCTTGGCCGGGCTGCTTGGTGGCAAACAGATTTATATGAAAATGCTGCCCCCTTGTGGTCAATGTGTGTACTGACATGAAGAAAAGCCGCCTGATGTGGCATTAGGTATTGTGTACCGATACAACAAAAATACACAAAAATCATGACAATGCTGCACTTAACCTTTATGAGATCTCAAAGAGATTAGGAAATACAAATGACCAGTTAAATGTTACACTTTATGCATTAACTCTTATTATGAGGCAAACTCCCTTGACTGAATCAAAAAAATGATCTGCAGGAAGAAAGGAAATGATGCATACACGGGTTTCGTAACCGGGTCTATATAGCATGCTGAGGTAGCTGCCAAATATGCAGAGTGTCAGTTAACCATAAGTGATGCTTAGCGAATTTATGTGATTGGCACATAAACTCTATCCCTGTGATAAAAGAAGGTCTGTCATTGCTTTACTCTCATTATGAGTTGCATAAAGTCGGTGAATAGGATTGTAAAGCAATGCTATGGAGGCGCAAGGTGGCTAAAACTTTGTCTTTGGTTGAGCTCCATTTTCCCAAAGATTGAATACAAACAAATGTCTTATTTCAGAGGAGGAAATGAAATGGAAGTCAAGGGAAAATCAGGCGTCTTACCCTGGTCTAGGGGATGCTGTGGAAGGTGGCTAATCTGACTGTGTGCCATGTTCTCATAGTGCCTCAGTTAAACTTCACATTTTGTGCATAAACATTTACTATGAGGTGAGCTAACTCAATGAATAGGATTGAGGCCCCCTTTACCCCATCACGAGCCTCATAACGCCCCTCCTTGACCACACCATGGGCCTATACTAAGAAGAGGGTTCAGGAGGAAACCAGGTTAAGTTAAGACGTAAATCATCTAATAGAAGAGCCTGGAGTCCTCATTTTCTTAAACAAAAACCCCAAGGACTCCAGGCTCCTCTATTAGGTGATTTAGCTCTTAACTTAAACTGGCTTACTCCTGAACCAGCTTCTTAGTACAGGCCCCACAAGTCTGCAAACGCCTCGCTTGTATTGAAAATTAAAATAGATTAATACCCCAAATGAGAACTAAGCCCCGCCCCGCCCCCCATGAGAAATTGTAAATGATGTTAGCTTAGGAAAGAGAGAGTAAAGGATGCACAAGATAAGGAAGAGGCAGGCGTTTTACCCTGCTGTAGGGGGTGCTGTGGTAGCTGGCTAATATGACTGTGCACCATTCACGTGATGGGAGAGGCACATACACTCTATTCTACTTATGTGCTAAAAGTTTTGTGTTTACTTTCTTTCTTTGCCCTTGGCTGAATGGAAACGAGAGAGGAGGTGGGTGTCTTACCCTGGTCTATGGGGTGCTGTGGTAACTGGCTCATCTGACTGTGGACCACGCCGGCATAGTTCCTGAGGAAAGCCTCCTCGCTGGGCGTCAGCTGTGGAGGTGCAAGACACACACGCACATGCACACAGACACACACGCGCACACACAAACACAAAAAAGACACACAGATTGTTAATGATGACCAAAACAACATCACTCACAACAGACTGTCATAGTGTGGGGAAAACAAACATGTGGAGCTCTTCGGAGAAGGAAATGCCTGCGTCTCTGTGTGGTTGTTATAATGAGCAAGTGTGTGGTTGTGTCCTTTGAGTGTGTGTGTGTGTGTGTGTGTGTGTGTGTGTGTGTGTGTGTGTGTGTGTGTGTGTGTGTGTGTGTGTGTGTCCGTACATACAGAAGTGTGTGTGTGTGTGTGTGTGCGTGTGTGCGACATTGCCGACAAATATTTCAAATCCTGCAGTGCACAGACACATGTGGGTCAACGTTTTTTTTTTAGGCTCAGACGTCAAGTGGTACAATCACAGCTAATGCCCAGAAATGAGTAGTAATTGGTAATGAATATACTGAAATGAATATGCTTCTTAGATAATACACACATACAAAAAAAATAATCCATACAATAGTGGCGTTAGTTGTGGTTGCACCATCCTGACATGTGCTACTACAATGTCAGGTTTAGTAGTAGCACATGTCAGGATGGTGCAACCACAACTAACACCACTATTGCATGGATTTTTGTGTGTGTCTGTGTGTGTGTATTATCTAAGAAGCATATTCATTTCAGTATATTCATTACCAATTACTACTCATTTCTGGGCATTAGCCATTAGACGTCTGATCCTCAAAAAAAACGTCATGTCTGTGCACTGCAGAATTTGAAATATTTGAAAAATGCATTTCTCTGAATTAGGCAGGTTTTCAAAAATGTCTGCAAGCTAGCAGAGAGTGTTCAGCAGTAATGGAAAGTACTGGTATGCAACAACAGAGCTAAACCAACTGGCTTTGTTCATATGTCGTGGCCAATAGGGTGTCGGTGCATATAGAATGTAAGC
>NC_085866.1:40501642-40554142 GCF_034702125.1 Engraulis encrasicolus | reverse complement strand
GTCATGATGACAGTGTCATAACCTTTTCAAAACAGTCATGACACAGTCATGTTTTTTATTCATGAAAAGCTGACATTGCTTCGGCTGTCAAAAACCGAAATGTCACTTAATGAGTAGTCATAAAAGGTTTATGACATTGACATAATACTTAGGACACATCCATGATTGTTACGACAACGTTATGACACTCATGTCATGTGTATAATGCCAGCGTCAAGCTTAGTGTTACCAAATATTTTCTATGACAGCGTAGCTTTTCAGGCAGGCATGTCGGCGTGCACCACAAAAACTGCTGGGTGACCTGGGCTTCTTTCTTATATCCTGACTTCTGTCATTGACTTGTGCTTGTTGTCTTTCCCTTTGAAGTGAAGCCCCGTCTTCGTGGAGAAAACAATGAAGTTTCCCCAATGTCAATGTCAACCTAGCCACATCAACTTCAACATCCCGATTGCAAATGAGAAAATGATCTTTCAATTGTGCTCTTGCAAGATATCGAATTAAACTTCAGTCTTCAACAACGTCTTGTAACATCATTACGAGGCCACAAGCACTTGGGAAGGACAGGAGTTAGGATATTGGAAAAACAAAAAACCCAAGTTTCCTTTTAGGTAGCAGATTGAAGGAAGACAGGATTATATGGGAGTGATTCTCTAATTCGCCTACACTTTTAAGTTCGTGGATTTTATTTGGCAATTCCACTAACTATTAACTGCATCCAATGATGTTTTGGACATTAGAAAACATTTATCTTTCATATAATACAGAAAGTGTAGACATAGCATTATTTCCCTCAGCAAGAATGAATATTTAATACTGGTTTTGGGCGTTTTCATGCCGTCCTCTCTTCCAAATGTCAGATTCAGTCTTCATATTAGCATGTAAAGAAACTTGTTTTGCCCAAGACGATTGCAAATGTTGATTCACAGCAATCATCACAATATGACAAAACTGTCAGAAAGACCACTGTCCTTTCCATTATACATGAAATTTGCCATTTTGTGTGTGTCCACGAAAACTGTGTTAACCGTGTCACGGTCTGAAACCTCCTCCATAAATCAGTAATGGTTTGGTCTTAGGCCATACGAATAACATCACGTGATGTCATAACCTCTTTGACAGGATACGGGAAGATTTTTTGGTAAATTTTGAGCTCCATCCTTCTATAATTTAATCCATTCTTTTTCATGTTCTCATAGCGGGAAAATTGCCTGTCAACTGTGTTATCAACATATTCATAAGAATCTGAATTAGAAATCACATGTAGAAAAACACAGATAAAGCATACAGATACATGAATTGATTAAGGTGTTGTGGTGGAACTTCTGAGGTCCTCAGTTAGCACAACACCATAAAAATGGCTGAAATGTCAACGGTGTTACGGTCAATGGTGTTACAATTAAGTATGACAGTCAGGGTTGCCAGATGAGGCTGATGATTTCCAGCCCAAAAAATGATCAAAATCCGCCCTAAAAACCCGCCCAATTCTATTGATTTATATGGCAGTGGGAAGGTTTTTCTGATAGATGCCATTTTTACCCGCACACGGCCATCCTAAGCAGCCCAATTGGGCGGGAACCAGCCCAATCTGGCAACACTGATGACAGTTGAGGAGGAGTATGTTTTTGCCAATTTATATCCATATTGACAGACAAACAAACAAAACAATTTGTGTTCTAGGGAGATGGGTTTGTCTGCTCTGTTTTTTTCTCCTAAAAAAGTGCCGACTTGTTCCCCTGCACTGTTGACCGTAACACAGTTGAGTAACACGGTTGACTGTTTTGAAAGTGTTTTTGCGCTATTGATCCCTTATGTGTTGGAAAAATCCTATGAACATACACTAGGGATTATCTCTGGAGAAGGAAGTATTGTGTAAGGAGGGTGACTATATTCAAATCAGACGTTACAGGGATTTATGATGAAAAATGTGTCAGTCTGTATCACAGTGACTCATAAAATCCTACTTATGAAGCTCAACAATCACATTTTCTATATCAGTTGCACAGATTAATGACAACATTACTGCTAAGGGACATAAGCACTTTCAAACATATAATGTTTCAACTGTGTAGTATTTTTATATATGTTTGAAATGACATAGTATTTGTCCATAACACTGTTGACAAAATAATTAAGCAAATGTTCGCTTTCATTAGAGTATTTATCAAATGATTTAAGATTAAGCTTGGCAATTTGTTTGTTTGGAAACTTAAATATACACTATGTAAACATCTAGGTCATTTAGTTGAAAAAAATACTGATAATTGACATTTTGCTTTTGCCAAAAGCGTAGGGGAATCGTAGAATCACTCATGGGATAGAATCCTGCCTGCCTCCTCATCCTCACGTTCCCATTCCTACTCAGGTGCTCTCTGACTAATCTCGTGACACTCCACGATCTAGGCTTATTTGTATTCACAAAAAGTTATCTTCCACACACAGTTCTCATCCTTCTTGTTGGTGCATCTCTGAGGTAGTAAGATTATGTAGGGAATAGATCAGACTCAGTTTCTTCTTCTTTTTACTCATTCATTGTACATATTCCCTACACTATTTGTATTCATTCACAGAAACAAAACAGCATGGGTCAACATGCAGGTCTAGCCATGCTCATGTCAACGCAACGCAACGTAACGCAACACAACACAAGTGCTGTTGGGTGCACAGTTAGCACATAGGCAGGCAGTGAGTGCACATAATCTGTTTTCTCTTCCATCTTACACACACACAAAAGATGAGGGCAGGGAGTCCGCACGCACACACACGGGGGCAAGGGGTGCAGCTAGAGCCTCATTGTGATGGAGGTGGCATGGCGTCGGCCTCCTCTTGAAGTGGCAGTGCAGGTTGGTTGCTTGGCACAGCAATAGAACTGGCCCTCATCAATATTTGATGGCACTCTTCACAGAGTGGCGGGCGGCTAACCCTGCGAACACTCTGCACCGCACCCCTCCGCACCCCTCCTGCCTGAACTCTAGCCCACCCGCTCCCCTCTCTAACACACACACACACACACGCGCACGCGCACGCGCGCACACACACACACAGATACAGACGCACGCACACACGCCCTCTCCACACCCACTATGCTTGCTAATGACCTATTTTCACAGTCAGAGTCTACTCTGCGCGGCCTTCAAACGAATGAGAAAACGGAGGGAGAGAAGGAGAGAGAGAGAGAGAGAGAGAGACAGAGTTGGATATGAGAAGAGAGGGGGAGAGGGGGGAGGAAGGGACAGATAGAGAGGGCAAGATCATGGGGATGAAAAAAGAGGAAGTGCAGACACAGGGCTGGATGAGGAAGAGAGAGAGAGAGAGAGAGAGAGAGAGAGAGAGAGAGAGAGAGAGAGAGAGAGAGCGAGAGCGAGAGAGAGAGAGAGAGAAAACAAGACTGAGGAGGTAATAGAAAGAAAGGGGAAGCAAAAGAGAGAGCAAGAGTAAGTTAAGAAGCAGAGAGAGAGAGAGAGGGTGGGTGAGAGAGAGAGAGAGAGAGAGAGAGAGAGAGAGAGAGAGAGAGAGAGAGAGAGAGATAAAGTGCTGATGTTCCTTCCTTCTTGACTGCACTAAGAGAAGTAATGCACAGTGGTGTGTGTGTGTGTGTGTGTGTGTGTGTGTGTGTGTGTGTGTGTGTGTGTGTGTGTGTGTGTGTGTGTGTGTGTGTGTGTGTGTGTGTGTGTGTGTGTGTGTGTGTGTGTGTGTGTGTGTGTGTGTACAATTCCAGGGATTAAAGCAAAAAAAAGTCATCTGACTGAACTTTTTTGCCGGTTAGGCACCCGATCGAGTATCACTCCGTAACCCTACGAAAACCAATGTAGCCAGGCTCTGCCCTCATAACGAAACATACACTGGTTTTATGCAAAGAATGGTGCCAGAGCCAGCGCTAGGCATAGGCAGACAGGGCTGTCGCCTAGAGCAGAATAGGCCTATGTCTTGAGGGCGGCAGTAATACCAAAAAGTGCCACAAAATCAGAACTTCAACCAACATAAAACGTTACACTTCACATTAACAATGAATATTCATCATACACTCAGTAGGCCTATACACTCAGTATGAATGTACCTGTAGGTAGTAAGTACTAGATCAAATGTGCTCAATCAGATGTAGGCCTACAATGCTATGTTTACAGATGCCAATTTCTAAATACAAAAAAGGAAAGAGGAAAAGGGGGCAGGCCTGGGCCACCAGATTGACTAGAACTGGCCGAGAATGGAGGGATAATGGATACTATATCCGACTGCAAACACTGAACTGCAATTTGGGGCATGTTTTGGTTATTTTCCTCTTATTTCTACCCATTGTTTATGAATTGTTCACAACATTTTGCAGAATGGATTCACAATGAGTGTTGTTTCAAAATGGTCTAGCTGATATCACAGAATTATTGACTTGGAATTGCAATGTGTTGATACAGTGATCCCATTATGTTTTTTTTTTTTGTAGTAGTAGTAGTAGTAGGTTATATTTTGTCTTTCACATCAGAACGGGCAAGCACTGTTCTGGTGAAAGCACTGGTGCGCATTGCTTGCAGTTGTATTTCTGACATTTAAAAAATAATGCATAGCAATCAGAGGGAGAAAACTAGTTGTTGGTTATTTGTATGTTATTTGTATGTTTTCCCCTTCTGCCTTTTTCACTATTCATCCTGTTACAAATAACTTGTTGACGTTTACAAACAGGTTGCGGTAGTCTACCTCCGTGTTCTACCGTTTTGAAAACCTATAGCTACTTTTTTGCTTCTCGGTGTGCGGTGCCAAGCACGCTTCGCAAGCAGACACGACCCAGTCACATACGTGTATCGTTTAACAAAAGTAACACACATAAGCTTGTCGCGCAACTTTTCACTCGAATCAAGGCAAATCATCCACCCATCAGTCCTGAGTGCCCGGTGCGCAAATCTAACTGAACTCAAACGAAACGCATCCGAGAAGATGGGCACAGACGTTGAGCCACTCAAAAACAAGCGCACACAACTGTTGCTGCACACTATTCCAGTTAGCAAAAACAGCATCACACAGTAGCCTACAACAAGCCTTGAAAGTGAAACAAACATCGAAACGGCATTTATCGACCATGAGTCCACCCATCAGAACACTGCTTCCCAGAACAAGACGTGGCATAAAATATTGCCTCTGCCAGGTATAGCCTATCCGTGACCCCTGTAAAATGCAACCCATTTTTAACTTATTTCTTAAATATATATCGGCAACAACAAAGTTAATCTGCTATGATTACAGATGAGACTGTAAAGTATCCGTCGTCAGACAGACAACTAGAGCTAGTTCTACACGCAGCCAGTCAAACGCGCTAAACGCATGAGCTGCCAATGATAGCCGTCCCATTGGGGCTATGAATAATGTTGGTAAAAGTCACAATGCTTAAAAGGCAAACCCTTAATGAAAAGGACATCATGCGCAGTCGAAGTAAACTATTCTTTTTTTCTAACTATCTACCACGGCAGGTGCAATGATAATGGAAACGTGTCCTACCTTCTTCCAGCTATGCGTTCCATGCATGCATACCGGTATGCATTATTTATTAGCCCATATTGGAATCTCAGTCCATAACGATTGTCATTGCACTTTAAAGACATAGTATTACACTTATTTTCTTTTCTGCCATCAGCAACAATGATGGCTTTTCTTCTTTTTTTTTAATCTCTCGCGCTGCGCCGCCACCGAATTGTTGACCGCTCGTGTACTTTTTTTGGAACATGGAAGAACAGGGGATGGCTCAAAACTAATGATGAGTGAATGTTGTATCACACCACCAGTGGTGGAGTGTATGACTAAATCCGTACACCAAACACACCTCTCGTCCCCTTCTCATGACCAGGAGTGCTCTCGATTTGAGTTCAGTTGGAAAGTAAAAATTGTAAATTAATTGACATAAATTATATGGACGGAAACCCGTCCGGACGGAAATCCGTCCAAACGAAAATCCAGTTGACGGAAATCCGTCGTAGCGACGGAAAACTTTAATCCCTGGAGATCTCAAGCACTTGTCAGGATTTCACAGGGTGGGAACTTGTGAAAGCAAGGTACATGCTAAAAAAAAAGCCCAAGCCGTTTCTCATCGAATACACACTACAGTCCGAAACGCAAGTGCGTCCTGAAAAAGATGTGCAGTCTACTTCTTCAAACAGGGACATGCACACACAGAGAGAGGAACATTGTGATTTATTTTAGGGTGTCTGTCCACTCTGAGACAAAAAGCTGGGCAAAAATGTATGTCTAGCCTGCAAAAGATGCAGCCTAGAGCCTCAAAGGGTGGGACACATATACATCACAAGATAGAAGGGGGCAGTGTGTGTGTGTGTGTGTTTCACATACACAGACGACAATCCTTCCCAACCCCCCGCTTTTCATTTCTCAATCTGTCACACAGCCCCCCTCCCCCGGAGACACCCCAACACCCCAACGCCCCCAGAGCCCCAACTCTGATACGCACTGTCCTCTTTATGTGCACAAAGGCCTTGTAATGTATATAGACAGGCCGTTTGATGTCGGCCTTATGTTTAATTGAAAAGCTGGCTCGGCCCTGTCTCGGGATAAAAAAAAGCCCAAATCCCCCACCCCCATAGCCACCCCTCCCCAAATACAGATTAGCGCACGCACGCACGCACGCACGCACGCACGCACGCACGCACACACACACACACACACACAGCCAAATCAAACCCTGCAACCACAGCAATGACCCCATTCCGACTGGCACAGGTGATGCTTCCTGGGTAGTGTTGTACACCGACTAGCTCATCCCTCATTTGCTACTGCATCCCAGTGCATGGCCAACAACTGTGCAGCACAGGGCATGTTATAAGCATGTTGTTTTGTTTCTTACATATTAGTTTTGGGGCTTTTAACTTTGGCTAAATAGGACAGTGATCCGTACCAAAAGCCAACCAGACCATTAATTTACCTCATTCTCCTATGCTTCGCCATACTGCATTCAGTCCATTGGGAACAGACGATACATCATAAACGGCATAGTTACTGATTCAGTTTCAATAATCCATGATCTGGTCTTAAAAACACATCGACTTTGACTCTTGCAGTGGAGAAGAAGAAAAAGGCTTTGAAAAATTGTGCTTTTGTCTTAAAAGAGCAAAATGTGAAGAAGAAAAAAAGATACGCTTAGGGGTGATGGTGGCTCAAAGCAAAGAGGAGGAAAGAGAGGAACATGAAAGGAACTGTGAGGACCCGTGCGTGGGAGGTGGATGATATCTGACTGGGTGTGTGTGTGTGTGTGTGTGTGTGTGTGTGTGTGTGTGTGTGTCACCGGGCACACCTTGAGGGGAGGTAGCTCTTGAGAGGGAGGGGTGAGATGTGACGTGACGTGAAGGCACCGGTGTGTTTGATCACGTCTTGCTTTCTGCACTCGCTCTCTGGCTTCTGACGGGAGAGGGGGTGGGGGGCAGGCATAGGGGGAGCGAGGATTGGGGAGCACAAGAAACAACGATCAAGGTGGAGTCAACATTCAGAACAAACACACATCTAAATGCATACATGGACATGGACAGAGACACATACATTTATTACACACAGACACCTGAACACATTCAGTATTTACACATGAAGGAACATTTGCTCATGAATGGGGCGTACACATAATGGAAATGGCCTCAGACAGAACATCTAAATATAGACACACAGTCTACATCCATCACACACAGACACATATGAATACAGACACACCCACACAAACACACATCTGAGGGAAAATTCAATGCATACATACAGTGCATGTATGCACAAAATGGCCTCAGTACGTGGTTAACACGCACAGCGGCAGTCGAAGCGCTGGTGGCCACCATGTTTCACCCTCCAGCTCAGCATATTGGCATTGAATCCTAACTGTCTGGATCATTACAGAGGGGGCTCAATGGTGCCCAGCCCCAGTGCAGATTGGTGCAGGGTGGCGCGGCACAGCGCGGCACGGCACAGCACAGCACAGCACAGCACAGCACAGCACAGCACAGCACAGCACAGCACAGCACAGCAGTGCCGCTGAGGACATGAAAGACGCTGCGTCCCTAATAAATGTGGAAGAGTCGCCATCTATTTTTAATGAGCTGAGCGAGAGCGAGAGGCATCACTCAAGACAGAGTAGAGGGCGTTCTGAGTGCCGGTAATCAGACGGCGACACCATTTTTAATTCAAAGGGTCCCATCTACCCCCCACCCCCCTTGCGCCCTCGCTGACTGGCTTCGAGTGTCATCCGTGACATCTGCTTTAAAATGCTAAAGCACTCGCGAGTCGCTCAGCGCGGCGGCTCTGCGAGCCCAAAAGCAAAAAAGGGAGAGATGAGGGGGTTGACATCCTAAAGGCGCCTCAAACACACACACACCCAGACAGACGCGGGCACACACAGGCACACACACCCCTTTCATCAGTACAGGCTGACAAAGTGTCACCACAGACACCCAGTGGCAAAAAATTGAGAGGAAAATGGGTCCGAATATGCACTCTTCAGTCCACTTTTGAAAAGGTGTCTAAACACATTTATTCTTGCTGAGGTTTTTTTCTTCTCTTTTTTTCTCCTGTGTTGTTGTCTCCCCATCCTCAAAATTCCTTTTGAAGTTGCGGAATGAGCCACTTTTCACAGCCTCTCTCCCTGGCTGCACGCGGCAGCTCTTTCCCTGGGTTTTTGATGTTTTTCTCCCCCCCTTCAGTTTTCATCTTCATTCTTGATCAGACTGATTTCTTCTCTACGTTTTCCTCACATTTATTTATTTATTTATTTATTTATTTATTTATTAACGTTCATCATATACCTTCCAGCTCTGCCTACTTCACAAAAACACAAACAAACAAACAACAAAAAATTATCGTCTACAGTCGAATACGATGTGCTTGCTTCTGCAGAATTCCGCAGAGATAAGCTTCCGTGGATGAAAAGCAGCACAATGCAAATGAAACCCACGAAAATTGGAGAAACGAGATACAAGAAAACAAACACGTGTACACAAACACATGACACATGCAGAGCAGAGTCAGTCGTTACTGATGTCTGAAAGCCGTCACGGTATTCTCTCTCTCTCTCGTCCCTTTAACAAACCAACCAGAATAGCATGTCACCATGATGTTCAGACGCTTGCACTTCATGCAAAGGCTGGCAAACTTTAAAAGATCTCTGCCTCTGCCTCTCCCTCCGTCTCCTTCTCTCTGGAGACAGGAGTAGACGAGTGTGTGTGTGTGTGTGTGTGTGTGTGTGTGTGTGTGTGTGTGTGTGTGTGTGTGTGTGTGTGTGTGTGTGTGTGTGTGTGTGTGTGTGTGTGTGTGTGTGTGTGTGTGCGTGCGTGCGTGCGTGATGCAGATGGGTGCGGTGACTGGGTAGCAGCTACAGCTTGTAAGGATGATGTTGGAGGAGAGCAGGGTGAGGGCCTAGCAGTCTAAAGATGCAGCATGCTGGGAGGCGGCCTTTGATGCATTTGCACAGTCAGACAGAGAGCTGTAGGACACACCACACAACAGTTATTAAGCTTAGTCTCATGGAGGTGCTGTTTGGTGGTATTGCAGCATCCCTTACATTGCCTACCACAGCAAGATTGACTTCCAGAGTAATCAGTATTAAATAAGCTTAGTTTACATGGCAAAATTGAAGGCTGCAACAATAACTAATTGTGCACCTGAAATAACTAAATGATTCAAAGTCATTATGACCCCCTGCTAGTAACAAATGTTAAATGTGCATCGTTTGATTTCAGGCACCATACTCAAGACTGTGCAACTCAACACAAGAATTCAACACAACAGACACACAAGGTGCACCTTCCCACATGTTTCAGTTAGTGTTATTTTATCATCTTAGCAGGGCTCCGAACCGGTTCAAGGAACGAAAACGAAAACCGAAAACGAACGAAATTTTATGGAATTTTACAAGGAACGGAAACGGAAACGAAAACGAAATGGTCTTCAAGTGTTCCGGAACAAAAACGTTATTCTGAAATCCACAAACCGGTTAATAACGGGTTTTTTTTCGTTCTCTATATTTCATACAAGTGCACGATTTTGTTTGAGGAGTAACCATGGCGACGAGCAGTCTTTTAGTTCGGCTACTGACGTGTATGAGGGGAAACATGCATACAGCAACAGCATTTTGCTTCACCTGAGCTCTTGCCGCCGATTGATAAAATATTGAGGAGCATTGGCCAATCAGAGTGCGACTGTGCCTGGGTAAATTTTAGACGGATGTGCTTCTCCTCAGAGATTTTGATAGGTAACTAGAACTAAACTGTCTCTGTTCTCCTGGCTTTCTCGTAGTGATTGGAAGTTGGCTCTAATAAACCCGCCCTAAAGTTGTTGACCACCAATATCAAATAAGTTTTTGTTTTATATTGACACCATGGAGAGCAAAAGAGAACATGTCTTGAGATCGGTGTTGGGATTCCTACAGGGACAGAGTATTTGGACCATACAGTCTATGATTTGCAAAGGAATTGGATAGGCGATTTGATGAACCTAATTCGCAGAGTGCTCTCGAGAGGCAAGGCAACTGGTGTCATGTCATGTCAAGTCATGTTTAGCTTACTTCTTGTAATGGCACCGCTGAGTGCCTCGATGTTCAATGCGGTTATGGCAAATTATGTTGTAAAGTTACTGAGGTGCTTTTGTTGTGCGCAGCGTATCCCACTATCGGTTGTAGAGAAGAGAGGTGAGAGCTGGTGTTTTATGTGCTGTAATCAAGGACGTCTCTTATTTATCTGTTGTTGTGGTCAATGCGGGATAAAGTCATTCGTGGCAGATGGACTGACGCTAGCTGACGTTAGCTGGCCCGCTCAATGTTTCGATGGTTTCCTCAGTATTGCGCAATATTTCCTGGCTGTCATCACGAATAACAATAGGTCGCGTGTGACAACAAGCAGGGATAGAGAAAGACAGCACATTTGTTGTTGTTTAAGTTATTATTCTCTTCTGTCGTGCAGAGGGCTGGGCTGATGGGATGGACTACGTGGAAACTCTTACTATTTTGTGACGCTTGTCTGTTAGGCTACAAAAGGTCTCCGGTTTTGTGGTGATGGACTTGCACTGGATGGACTTGCACAATGATTCAAAGTCATTATGATCCCCTGCTAGTAACAAATGTTAAATGTGCATCGTTTGATTTCAGGCACCATACTCAAGACTGTGCAACTCAACACAAGAATTCAACACAACAGACACACAAGGTGCACCTTCCCACATGTTTCAGTTAGTGTTATTTTATCATCTTAGCAGGGCTCCGAACCGGTTCAAGGAACGAAAACGAAAACCGAAAACGAACGAAATTTTATGGAATTTTACAAGGAACGGAAACGGAAACGAAAACGAAATGGTCTTCAAGTGTTCCGGAACAAAAACGTTATTCTGAAATCCACAAACCGGTTAATAACGGGTTTTTTTTTCGTTCTCTATATTTCATACAAGTGCACGATTTTGTTTGAGGAGTAACCATGGCGACGAGCAGTCTTTTAGTTCGGCTACTGACGTGTATGAGGGGAAACATGCATACAGCAACAGCATTTTGCTTCACCTGAGCTCTTGCCGCCGATTGATAAAATATTGAGGAGCATTGGCCAATCAGAGTGCGACTGTGCCTGGGTAAATTTTAGACGGATGTGCTTCTCCTCAGAGATTTTGATAGGTAACTAGAACTAAACTGTCTCTGTTCTCCTGGCTTTCTCGTAGTGATTGGAAGTTGGCTCTAATAAACCCGCCCTAAAGTTGTTGACCACCAATATCAAATAAGTTTTTGTTTTATATTGACACCATGGAGAGCAAAAGAGAACATGTCTTGAGATCGGTGTTGGGATTCCTACAGGGACAGAGTATTTGGACCATACAGTCTATGATTTGCAAAGGAATTGGATAGGCGATTTGATGAACCTAATTCGCAGAGTGCTCTCGAGAGGCAAGGCAACTGGTGTCATGTCATGTCAAGTCATGTTTAGCTTACTTCTTGTAATGGCACCGCTGAGTGCCTCGATGTTCAATGCGGTTATGGCAAATTATGTTGTAAAGTTACTGAGGTGCTTTTGTTGTGCGCAGCGTATCCCACTATCGGTTGTAGAGAAGAGAGGTGAGAGCTGGTGTTTTATGTGCTGTAATCAAGGACGTCTCTTATTTATCTGTTGTTGTGGTCAATGCGGGATAAAGTCATTCGTGGCAGATGGACTGACGCTAGCTGACGTTAGCTGGCCCGCTCAATGTTTCGATGGTTTCCTCAGTATTGCGCAATATTTCCTGGCTGTCATCACGAATAACAATAGGTCGCGTGTGACAACAAGCAGGGATAGAGAAAGACAGCACATTTGTTGTTGTTTAAGTTATTATTCTCTTCTGTCGTGCAGAGGGCTGGGCTGATGGGATGGACTACGTGGAAACTCTTACTATTTTGTGACGCTTGTCTGTTAGGCTACAAAAGGTCTCCGGTTTTGTGGTGATGGACTTGCACTGGAATGGTTGGTAGCCGATATCTGAGAGCATATCCGAGGTTTCAGACTATGCAACCTGTCCCTTCTCTAGAACTAGTGACCCCTTGCATCGTGCACATCTCAAAACAGTTTGGGATTTTTTGTGGAGCAAGCTGTGTCCCTTTTACTTACACGTTTCACTTGCTGCAAACCTCATCATGGCCTATTAAATAGAGCTAGGCAAGAACTGAAATCCATGCCTATCGACACCTCTTATTATGCTGACGTCACCTGCGCTATTCCAGAGATTTTTTTAGGAACTCTCTCTGGCTATTTTTTTAAACTCTCTCTGGCTATTCTGTATTGTGCCTCCCTAATCAACATTTCCACCCACCGCTACTGGGCTGGCATAGGCTACTTTTGATAAGAATTATAGGCATCCGGTTAAATCTGCCAGGATGGATAGCCCATCTGAGTGTTTTTGGGTGTGTTATTATTTTTGAGAATAGCTGTGTAAATCAAGGGGAGATAATGAGTACGTCTATTCTAAGACAAAGTCCACGAAAATAGACTTAATATGGCCGTTAAACACTGCAGGAACGTTAAGAACGAACGTTATTTTTCGTTCCGAACCGGTTCAGGAACGATATTTTTGTGGGGGAACGATTGCAAGAACAAAAACGTTAAACTGAAACTTGCCTGAACCGTTCGGAACGGAACGTTTGAAAAATTATTTCGTTTTCAAGCCCTGCATCTTAGACACAATCACCTGGACAACACATTGTCCGCGACTGCAAGTTTGCATTGCAAAGTGTATTATCCATGTAAACACTTACAGTATATCGCTTTGCAGTTGCTGTCTCCGAGTGGCTGCAAGCAAGCAGCCCAAGTGTTTCAGACAGCTGAGTGGGCAAATAACATGCAGCAGCGCACGGCGACGGCGCAACGGCAGTTCGCACACGACTCCAGTGCCAATGGAACGCATGGAACTTTATCCGAGTTTGTATTGGATGCAATATCATCTTGTCATCAGAATCGTGCAACCCAACGCAAATGGAATGTACTGTACAGGCAGCTGTCAAGCGGCGCTGCCAGGGGCATCTGCTCTATGCGGTACAGTACGCCACTGGCAACACAAACGCTGCCTATGGCCAACCACCGGCCACACATCGCCATCTGTTTCAGCTATGCAGCCCATCACCAAGGACCCCCAGTTATCACGCAGCACACCGGCCACCCAAAAATTGTGAATAGACGAGCAGTCGGAAACAAATCATGAGACAAATGCCGTCAGACAACCAGAATATGTACACCCGTGTTAATGTTGCATTACTTGTATTGGCGCATTGTGTATTTTTATTTTATTTATTGTAGTTTATGCAGTTGTGAAAGGCCACATTCTGTAATATAAACTTTTTGGTGATTTATTGGTTAGCATTAACATTTCGACACCCAACTCATCCACAGTGTCATAAAGACCTCAATCTTCGCACGCCCTTTTAAAAATTAATATTTTTCTCCCTTTTTGGTGAGTCTTTCAGCCTGCATTAGTAGAGTGGTCATGGCCTGAGAGAAGGGGGGGTCTGTGGCGCTCTGCTTTGCCAGTAAATCTCAGCTTACCCAGGCTTAATGTCAACCGCAGCACAGCAGCCAGCCAGCCAGCCCACTTCCAGCGCCAGGGCCCTGCCTGCCTTGCCTGCCACCAGCTGCTTTGGGCTGGAAAGCATGTGCACTGTCTTCCGGAGGTCGTGACATTTCACAGTGACACCAATATGTTTCTTGGCCGGGCTAATTTGCGTTGTGTCTTCTTACGACTCCATTTGTCATGAAAACACGGGGACAAATGGCACAGTGTTGAACTCAGTGCGGAGCAGCGCGGAGTGTGGGGCAGGGAGTTGATTTCTGAGCTGGCGCATGATGCAGAGACGGAATAAACCACACACACAATAGAACACGTTAGCTTCACACAGTCAATACTGACTGAATAAGACAAATTGAACAGCAAGGTCTTGGTTCCATTTACTGCTGGATTTATTGTGGGTACATAATACAAACACTTCTACGATGCGAAAGTTATTTTGGGTTGCCCTTTTTGTTCATGGTGCAATTTAATGGTGATAAGTTGAGTAAAAGGGCTATGATTTTTTCCCTTCAAGCCTCCACAGTGAGAAACACTATAAATGATGACAATCGTGAGCTCACCAGCGCAGGCACACAACTCAAATTGGACTCTTGGGAGACGGGAAAAGGCTGCAAAAGCTCTATTTTAAGACAACTGGAAAGATTTGGCATGACAGGAAAGGGAGAAAAAAAAGAATAAGATATTATAAAAACTTGCGCTCATTAAAAAAGTATGAGTATTGTCAGCAAGAGTGAGCAAACGAGAGGAGTGCACGGAATACTGACAGCTTGGAAGAGATATGGGCGCGACGCCAGAGAGAGAGAGAGAGAGAGAGAGAGAGAGAGAGAGAGAGAGAGAGAGTGAGAGAGAGAGAGAGTGAGAGAGAGAGAACGAGGAAGAAGGAAGAAGGAAAATGAAGACAGGGAGTGAGAGAGAAAGTGGACAAGAGACAAAGTGCATAAACGAAGGAAGTAGGGAGGGGAGGGGAGAAAGAGAGACAGACAGACAGAGAGAGAACGTGAAGAGAGAAAGTGTAGAAGGGAAGGGAAAGGAGGGGGCGGGAGGGAGGGAGAGAGCGAGTGAACGAGAGAGAGAGAGAGAGAGAGAGAGAGAGAGAGAGAGAGAGAGAGAGAGAGAGAGAGAGAGAGAGAGAGAGAGAGACTGCGGTAAATGTTTTGAAATGGCCTGCTCCCCTTACAGCAGCTCGGGGCCTGGGGAACGCAGCAAGCGCCTGCTGCGAGGGATTAATCCCGGACATGCGATAGGCCCCCGCATGTGACAGGGGTCACAGGGGTCACAGGCCACCATCCCTGCCTGTCGCAGCACTGCCAGCAGCTGGGGACTCGGGCAGAGAGAGAGAGAGAGACACACACACACACAACTCACTCCTCTCCAGACACTGCCGTTAAATATCCAACTACCCCCCCCTCCAATCCATCACACCACTTCCTCAACACGTGGTGGAGCAGAGCATAGCAAGTTCAGGGAGCAGCGGGTCCACTCACTCACCTCGCTCGTTCTCAAAATCAAACCGCTGCAAAGCAATGGAGATTGGTCCAGACTACAGTACTGAAAAGCAAAGACACTGCCTGCAACACTGTCCGATGCTCCCAAAAATGGGACCTTTATATTTTCCTTTCAGGTATCTTATGTTTGGTCAAGCACCTGTGCTACTGATGTGCGTGTACATTCTCTGACTTTTTGGACCAGACTACAGTAAACACCGGTCAATCTCCACTCCACTCCAATCACATTTCAGTAGATTTTGCACCTAACCACCATCACCATCCCCAACCCCAATTCCACATCCCCCAATCTGTCCCACCATTTCCTCAACACGGGGTCTGGGTGGAGCCTCTGCAAGGGAGCAGCAGGTCCACTTACCTCATCTTTCGGGGCACCATCAAATGTAATCGCTGGAAAGCCATGGATAATGGTCCAGAGAGACGCCCATAAACACAACTCACTCCACTCCACTTCCAAGTCTGCCCTTATCACCGACCCCACATCCCCCAACTTATCACACCATTTTCTCAACACGTGGAGCCCTGCGAGGGAGCTGTGAGTTTGCTCACTACATTCTCTGCAATCACTGCAAAGCAATGGCGATTGACATTGACTACACTACTACCTAAAGGCCAAGAGTTGCAATACCCAGAAGGGAAACGTCTTCACGCTGTTCTTACACTGAACAAGTTTGCTTTAATGAGAACAAATTAGATAGGTAGATAAACTTACTGAAATCACCAACCTCTGTCACATGCACACAGAGAGATAGCTGAACACTACACTGCAAGAAATTGCCTGAGTCAAGTTGAAATGAAGGAGGAATAGAAAACATGCTACACTCTCGACCTCCATCACTGGCAACAGGCCTCAGGAGAAGTCTGGGGTGATCCAGCATGGATGGCATCCCAAGATGCAACAGACATGAACTACCATGACATTACTTACTCTGCCTGCCTATGATGGCCTATGATTTGTGACACAGCTCCTGCCCAACCATTACAAAACAGCTCCAAGGTTGTTGCAAGTACACGGCCGAGCTGGGTTCACCCTCACCCACAACTCAAGCCCTTCCATTCAAGCAGCCCAAGACGAATCAGCTACTCGGTGCATCATTGTGCATAGCTGACTCTTTTATCCAAACCAACTTGCAAATACTTAGGTACAGGGTATTGGTTTACAGTCCCTGGAGCTATGCGGGTTAGGTGCATTGCTCAGGGGCACTTTAGCCATGGTTTGAACCAGCAACTTTCCAATTCTAAAGAAAGACTCCTTCACCATTAGACCACGGCTGCCAGTGGTTTACATTTCCACAGCAGCCACTGGCTAGCAGGCCAATCTACATCGGAAGTTGGTCAGTTGGTCAGTAGACGATGCTCTTCCACACACCACAGCTAGAACTTTTTCCTTTTTTTTTACACTATGAAGGCCTGATAATGACTCAAGACTGGCAACACTTGCGCAATAACCGTAACTCGTGTCACTCTGCAACCACTCCCTATTCCAATGAACTCCTTGTGGAAGGTGTGATCAGGAGGTGTGTGAGTGTGAAAAGTTGGAAAGAAACATCAATAAAATGGTTTGTTTTTTATTTTTAAAAAGCCCTGTTGTTGGGTTACAAATCTCATATGCACGACATGCAAATAAGCATGCAAGGCAAAAATGCTTTGAAAGAACAAAAAGGGCCCAATATCTAATCTTTTTAACAAATGCTTAATTTGAAGGGGATTTAATGCACGGGAAAGGCTTTTCATTTTTTTTAGTGTGGGATCAATTAGCTAAACCTTACCTAAACCTATACGATGTCTCAATATATCTATTGCTGGGGAGAGCATAGTTCTCTTGCTTGGTTTGTGTTCTGTGGCCTTCTCACCACCTGTCAGCTGTGAAATGGAAGCATACCAGCTACTGTGATGTACAGGAACTCTGAAACAGAGCACATAGCGTCAAGAATGCCCTCGTACCAGTCCATCACTGTTACCTGTCCTGTCTTGCACGTTATAACTTATGTCAGTCTGTAAAATGTCAGTCTTGTATATGTCTATGTCCTGGCATGGTATAGAGAAAACGTAATTTCATTTTCCTTTTATGACTTGTGTATATGAAGGAAGTGACAATAAAAGCTGACTCACAGCAAACGCCAGTGTCATAGCTGATCACAAATCCTCCACCAACAGTAACACTGGACTAGTGTAAGGATGCTGTAGCAACACACCACCATTATATTTTAACACACACACACACACACACACACACACACACACACACACACACACACACACACACACACACACACACACACACACACACACACACACACACACACACACACCCCTATTCCTCATGTACAGTTGCAACACAATGTCCCCTCTCTACGCGTGGACAATGGCAAGCCTGGATCTGGCTGGTGAAAGTATGATTGATAAGTAGGTCATGTCTTGTTAACGCCACAACAGGCATGAACACACACAGCCAGGCGACGCCCTGCTGCTCCCTCACAGTCACTCACAGCAGGCATGATGTGGCATGAGTGCCAGTGTCCTCCTGTCGATATGGGCTACGCGTCTAGCTGAGCTACTACAACACGTTACTGGATTTGAGGTGGGGGTTTAGGGCTATGTTAACAAGCTACGGGTAGCTCATTTCGTCAGAGCAACCTCGTGCCAACCTCAGCCAGGTTGCAGGGTGCTGATTGTGGCTTGTGGTGGTGGGCTGGGGCAGACTGGGCACCAACACGTTGGGCTGAAGGCATTCAAAGCAGGTGTTGGGCAAAGCAGCTGGTAAACCAGACAAATACACAAATGGATTCTCTGCTTACAATTGTAACGAGAGGTTTCATTGGGATATATTTAGAGCAGTATTGTGTTACCCTTTTACACCACATCCTAAGAATATGTAGGCCTACTCTACAGTCAAAAGACAGTCTTTGTGGACTGTGGATAGGGATCTTTCGGTGTGAGGCACAAGACGACTCGGAAGAGCTTCTCCCACGCAACCAAGGCCAAATTAATGATCTGCAGTCTGAAGGGGTAGAGAGGGAAATCAATGCAGCGGGGACTTATCTGCCCCATCGCCTTTGCAGTTGGCAATGAAGCGAAGGTGGGGGGTGGGTGGGTCAGGCTGGTGATGAGGGGAATGGAGTCAGTCAGACAGGCGCACAGCGCGTTCATCTATTAGCAGTCAGAGCTCGCTATCTCAGCAGTTGTGAACAGTCTAAATGCACAGGATTCCAAAGGCAACACCATCGCTCCAAGGGAATGCTGCCAGTCAGATAAACCCGAGTGGTTCAATTGAAAGTTCACAAGTACCCAGGGTAGGAGAGGAGCGGGCCAAGCCAGACACCCACCTCACACTTCGAGTGCTTGCCCGCAGCGGGCAGGGTGCCAAAATCCACGGCTGAATGCGATTCGTTAGCGGGCCATTGGTGGAATCAAGCATCTTGTGGGCACACAATGAGTGCATGGGTGTGGAGCGCTTTAAATAGAATTTGTCCGAAGCCCAGCACTAGGTGCAAAGTGATGGGGTGAAGCAATACACACTGCTGCTCGATATCGATTGCCAACAACTACAGAAGTTCTTTTTTGTCAGCTGTGTCCATTGTATCTTTCTTGATGACAATACATGCTCTACTCGACAGACACCAACAAATGCACTTAAGATATGTATACTGATTTGGGTATTCTCGTTTGCACATAGAACAGAGACGTGTATGCTTACCATGGTCATTCAATAACATAATGCCCACAGTATGAAGGCACATCTCCGTGCAAACAAAAAGCTAGCCGTAGCCACAACAGGCATTGTACTATAAAATGTGAAAACGTGCTCATAGGAATTTGGCCATCTTAAGAGCTTCTGAGGGGATGTGAAGCTATTGATTAAATGCCAAAAAGATAAAAGTTTAACTTGAAGCAGAACTTAAACGTCTGTATAGCTACATAGCGAGCTAGCTGGCTAGTTAGCCGAAACGCCGCTTCCTGTCTCCTACAACTAGCCAGTTGCTTCAACGTTATCCTAGGGAACTCATGGATGCGGGCAAATCTTTATGCACCGAAATTTGTCTGACAACATGCCGCTTTTATGTAAACACTCATCATATTCTGAAACACGGCAGTGGTCTGCATTTATGATAGGACATCGAGGGTTCATTTTTAATCGGCTGCACTATGTGCACGAGCTGGGAAGCTCTAACAAAGCCCGAATGAAGTTCCCTATGAGGACAGTTTCATCCAGGTAGCAAAGCCCGACTGCAAACACGACTCCGTGTGAACGAGTGTGATTGCCAACAATCTACAATAAGACCGAAGATGGTTTTGCTGTGAATATTAAAGAAGGCACTTTTTGTATCAAATACAACTTACCTCTCCTGGTCCAGCTTTCTGTCGTTTGGATTATATTTGAATGGTGTGTTGTTTCTGAGGAGGCGTCCTGTTCCGGGGTCACATCCCGACAGTCAGCGGAGCTGTGTGTGGAGCGGACTGATTCAGAAGCTGAAGCTCCCACTGTTCAGTTTCTGTTGAGACATAACGGTCAGTGGCCGCTGGAGGGCGCTGTCCTTTCTGGTTTTGCCATGGAGTTTCATAACAGTACTTCCAATTGTAGAAATAAAATGAGCAGAATGGGGTGTGGCAAAACCAATACATTCTCCCACACCATTGATCAGTGACCAACACCTATTCAAACAGTTGGTGTAAAATTCATAAAATTTTCAAAATGTCATGGAATTTAAAGACCTTATTGTTTTGCCACCGCATGAACCCAGAGTATCCTTCCTCAAATAGGCTTGAGTCATAAAGAGGTGTTTAATTATGATAAATACCCTTGAGGACAATGTTGTCTGATAGGTTTACACCACAGCTGCGGAGGGGAGAAATCTTGCCTGTCTATATCGCACCACTCTGAACATTTTTGGCATAGAGCTGAAAATGAAAGGATAGGCCTACAAGAGGGCGCTAGAATTCCACTGTCACTCCTCACCCCTCAGTCAGAGAGACTGGATAATACTTAGAATCTCTGCCAGAGTTGCTTTGCTATTAGACACATCACACTTGCTATACCCAATTGGAAAGACATTTACCACCAGGCCATGTCTTCAACATCCTGCTTTTAAAAATGCATCAGAAGCAAGCGGCTTTGACTGTACAGAATGTAGACCTACTGTATCCATGTTAGCCTGGTATGCCCATCCTCCTATTGACAATGTACAAAGTCAATCTGGCCAAGTTGACTATCTTGTGAAATTCAAGTCTCCTATGAGCCAATTAAATTAGAGCCTGTCCAGTGACTCTAATGAGGTGGAGACCATAGACATAGATTAACGGTGGAGACACACTTCTGTTATTGGCCCCACTGGTAGCTACAGTAGCCTAAGTTTGAGGACAGAGTGGTCTGACTTTATATGCTTTAACCCGTAGGATACAAAGGCATTTCATGGATGTGGGTTAACATATTGGTGTTGCCCCGCCCCTGTTCATTTACATAGGCCAATACTGTTTAACCCATTTTGTCCTAAGCCCTTTTTGGGAAAGGGTGCCCTCTGCCTATTAAATCCTAAATATCTTAGCCTCCGAAGCACATACAAATATAAATTAAGTTGTATTTAAAAGCCAAGACCCTCCTCCTGCATTATAATGTGTTTTTTCAACTCTAACATACCCACATATTAAATAAAACAGCTCAAATCTCAAAATACTGAATGCAGCGTATATGTGTCTCCAGGACACAATGGGTTAAAGTCGAATAATGGGGAAAATTACGGTGTCTCAATTACAGAAATTACGGTGTCTTGCGGTGACTCAGAGAGAGTAGTATAAACAAACCACCATGTTTAAGTTTCTGTTTGTTTGTTTGTTTGTTTTTATTAGACCCCCATTAGCTTTTACTTTTAGCATTAGCTATTCTTGGGGTCTTTCTCAATTATTCATTTACAATTACAACCATCAGCCACACGGCGTGGCGACAAACATAACATAGGCTACATTGTATTCTTTCTGTGGTCCTTCTAATCAACCATTAACAAATATCCATTACACAGAGTAAGCAGGCTGTAGGCATTTTGTAGGCATTTTACAGCAGTTTTATTTGACACATTTCAGTACAGTATCAGTACAGTTGCACAATCAATGTGCTGTTCTTCAATGAATGATAACAATGGATCCTCACTCCTGCTTTCTCCCATTTCGCCCTACCAACCCCCACCCCATATGGCCCCCATTTATATATTTATTTCGATATTTATTTATATCACCAACCATGATGAGACTTAAGTGATCATCTGGGCTTGATTTGACCATCGACAGGAAGTACAAAAGTCTTTTGCATTACCCTGTACAACCCCACACATCCACAAAAGGTTTCCGATATCAAAGCCAATATAGTATAGCTCTGCTCCCTGTCCACCCCACCCCCTCTCATCATATTGCACAGCATCCAAACAAAATGAAGAAAGCATCCTCCTACCAGTCTGGGCAATATCCTGGGAAGGGCAATGAGACTAAGAATAGTGACAATAGAGACAATTTATTTTCCTGGTCCCTGTATGTTGCTGTTTTTTTCTTTCATTGCTGTAACACGTCACATTATGTACTTGCACTAACACAGGCTACAAAATGCAGTGTTAAATGAATCAACACAATTCTGAGAATATGTGGTCCCATGAAATGTTAATGTTAAACTCTACTCTTCAACTGTTGAATTGACACTTCACAGCCATATACATGTACGTTCTACAACAGTGTTCAATTCAGTCATATACTAAGGCCATATACTATTTAGTCAACAACACTCAAGGAGTTGAATCAACACAAAATAGATTGGGACCATATTCTCAGAGCAGTGTTGACTTACTTACCACTGCATTTTTATATCGTTTCCTGTACCTCCAATGTTAATCCTTATACCAAAGGTACAGTGCATGTATGCAATGTTACTGCATCCCACTTTATTGCATGGATCCTCATGATACAAACTTAATAAAATGGCATTAGGAGGACTGGAGCAGGCTTCACCCAGGTAGATGTTTACTTCATTTAGGGTGCTGACCAACACATAAACTGAAGAATAAAAGGGAAAAACGTCAAACCATGAATAACTTCACAACATTTACGAAGTTGTTTATGCATGATGCAACATTTTTCTCTTATTCTACACTATATAACAGGGACCATAAAATAAAGAGTAACAGAGCCAATAACCAAGGGATCAATACAGTAACACGTCATCCAGCAATCAATAAAACAAAATGGAAAATAATAATAAAAAATAGCACAAAACGTTTCTGATTTAAATACCATTTATAATGATTAGAAACAACTTATTTCTAATGTCAGACGTCGTCAGACACTGTTTATTACTACATGTCCTTACTGTACAGGCTAATGTCAGAGTGTGTACCTGGGCGGTGTATATTACGGAGTTGTATGTACATAGTCTTACATGGGTGAGTTCAAAAAGAGCAAATCATAAATAAAATGCATAGGCACATAACAGTAGCTTACAAGTGCATAAATGGAACAATACAGTGCTAAAAACAGACTGAGCGCTCCAGTGTATGAATCTCATCAGTGATTTTCAACCTCATTTACTTGCCCTGAATAATGTTTTCAAGAGGTAGACCAATGCCACTGATCTATAACGCAGCACCCACCACCCTCTTCGGTAGTACTGGAGTCATGACATCAACCAGAACTCAGTGGGAGGCACTCACAAGTGAAATAATGTACCGTCATGAACCGCCTGCTCACTGCAGATTTCACAGAATGAATAGTCGAGTATGATGACTGACAATGCATAGCCTAATAGCGCACACACGTTGGTTTAGGTGTCATATACAGCAGGGATTAGCTGGGGCCATGTCAGTAGCGCAGGGCTGTCACCAAGGTTGTAAGCTGCCATCTCATCAGTAGAAGTTGTGAAGAAGCTGAATGTTAAGGTTAGTTACTAAGGTTGTACTGTACTATTTTAGCGCTCTGCATGAGAAATCTTGGAATCTTTTAAGACTCAAGCCAAATCATAAAAAGCATATTGAATACAACTACTATCATTATAGAGATCAGTGTGCAATTATAGATGTTTATTTTTCAAATGTATGTGGCCCATTCTCATGTTTGATTTTTTCATGAATAATTACAAAGTAATACACTAATGTTAACTGGTCTGACCAAACACCTTTTTGAAATCACAGACACATTATTAGGTCAGTGTGCAAAAGGCAATTTTAGGCTTTTAACGGTTTGGTTTGGTCAACATTCCAAAGTTCAGCAAAAAACGAACTCTGTATAAGATACTTTTACTCCCAATCTAAAAAGGAATCCTGGAGTGGGTAAACTCCAAATTACTGTTCAAGGCTTTTGCATACCAGACGCGATGCGAACATGTGATGCGATTTTGCGAATTAAACGCAGGGCGAATTATTCGCAAAAAAGTATGCACACCGGGTGCGACGCAATTTTGTGACCTTGTGACGCGAACACGTTCGAAAAACTTTGCTTGGTGTGCAAAGACCTTCAGGCCCCAGACACACCATTAGTCATTCTGTACACAGCAACTGTTGGCAAGCCTACGCTGTAGCAGGTTAAAGGTGGAATATTCAGAACTGTAGCGTTATGTCTGCAAACTTCAGTTCACCACAAAAAAGCACAACGACAGGCATTGGCCTGTTGTACATTTGAAAATCGACATTTCACAGAAAAAGCCTTTTTACTCAAGACATTCGTGTATTATGCTTCTTTCAAGGCTCAAGCGTCAAACACATAAGGCTCATATAAGGCAATTGAAAAAAATAAAAATAAATTCCAAGGCAAAATTACTAGCACATACATATACCTTCATGTTTTTTTTGCCTCTTCCAAGCAGAAGTGACACAAATACAAAATGTATCATGTCAACATGTCATTAACACATACAACCAAATATATTAAAACACCCACAAACAAGATAAAAGCATAGAAAAACATAAATGTAAACCATAAAAAGAACACTTTTAATGTGTCACTAAAACATTGTCTTTACCTCCATGTGTTTAAACCCACACATTATAGCTTGCATTTCTTCTTTTTTTACACAGAGTAATAAACATAGTGGTCATCCTTTTACGTTCAATTTATGGCTGGGGTACAATCTTTTAAAAATACACTTCACAATTTAATTGCAATCCACACCGTCCAGTGTGATCAAGTCTGATCAGTTTCTAATGGCTTATTTAAGTTCTGTGGTCCTTCTAAGAAATATACACAATAGGCTACTCCACGAGCGCATATACTCATGGAATCTTGTAAACATTCAGTAAATTAAAGTGGGTCTTAAAGGAACAATCATACTGTACTTAAGTCAATCAAATTGACACAATTTCCCACTAGTCCTATGTGTGTGGCATGTGTGTGTACATCTGAGTGAATTTGGTTAGTTGGTTGGATTGATGATTTTGGTGGAGGAGCTTCCAAGAAATTCAGTATCTCAGTGCTGATTTTGACATCGTTGAAAGACTTCTAAAAACCTAATTTAATTTTCACATTAGTGAATCAGACTAAGAAAATGTTTTTTTTTTTTTTTTTTACAAACCTACATATTAATAAATAAGAAAATAAATACAGTAGGCACTCAGTACATGTGTTTGTGTGAATACGACTTGGCGTTTCCGTTTTAACTGCACTAACTCTGGCATACCAGCAGATGTCAGTAGAGTCAAGAAAACAGACCTTTGTCACCCGTTATGAGCTGAAACTTTTTATAATGTTGAAAAGCACTAGTTTGGATGACATAGTATCAATAAAATTATACTTAAAAGAAAAAAGTTAAGGCATCCAGAGAAAAGTGGTGGAGTTTCATGACCACAGATTATGCTTAATGACAACTGTAAGTTTTGAATAGTATGTGTGTGTTTCACAAAATGTTCCACGTGAAATGTTGTTCCGGCTCATTGTGTACCATGTATATGGCTGCAATAACAATAAAAACAAAATTCAGTACTTGACTCAACAAGATGTGGGGGAAATTCATGTCAATTTGGTAACGGTCTGGGGCCTGTCTCAGTATGTCTCTCACCCACCCAGGACCCACCCAGACTTACAGAGACCGCAGTGCAATTGTCGTTCAGATATGGCTCCATAGAAGACCGGTCCTCTGTCTGTCCCATCACCTGTTGTCTTTGGCAAGACTGTGCATCATCCAGTTGACCTTGGTCTTCCAACTCTCTCTCAGAGCTTCGTTGAATTTGACTTTGAAATGCTTCAGTGCCTCTTCCTCGGTCTTCCCCAAAGCTAGCGAGTCCTTTGAAATATAAAAATAAATAATGCCTTATTAGCTAAATCAGCACATCCAGCGGTGTAAGAAGCACATGTACGGTTTACCTTGCCTTAACCCAAAACATGTGTCTGTGTATCGTCTGAAGTACATGTAATGTTTACCTTGCATTAACCCATAACACGTGTCTGTGTATTGTCTAGGTGTATTATTATGAACAGAAATGTGCTCTCTGTGTGGTACTGGATGATGGCTATTGTCTCTGGATGATGGCTTTTGTACTATCGTTCATTCATCATTGGAGCCCGTCCTTAACTAATTTGCTCACATTAGTTACCGTCTGGGTTTGTTGCTGTGATAACTGAAGTGTACTACATATGAAGAGTTCAGATGCAAAACCCCCTAACTCCATTTCTGAAGACCTGCACTTCTATATTTTTAGAGAGCCCCGTTGTTGGTTTGGTTTACATTCATGTACTTGATAATACATATAAATAGTTATATTACATAAATATATTTAAAAATATATGCAATTTTGATAACTTTGTATTAAATAAAAATGAATTAAGATTATTTTCTAAAAAAAGGCACTCAGGGGTTTTTGCATCAGAACTCTTCATATATACTACCTATAATGCCATGTCAGGGGTAACAGCCGCTGAGGAGGCCCAATATACACTGTAAGTAAGGGAAATGATGGACAAGATGGAGGTGTAGAATGAACTGTATACGTAAGTATACACCATATCTATTATTTATTTTTTCTTTTTAAGTAAGTTATTTTTTGTGGCTTTTTGCACTTTCACCATTATAGGACAGTTAATCTGCGACAGTGTGGGGAGAGAGATGGGGCTAGCCGACAGGTCAGACCATTCATTTTGAATTACTTCGTAATCCATGAATGGTCTTATTACTCTTCTCTGGTAAGGTTTTTCAGATGGTGTTCAGACAACTGGCAGTGTTGCCAGATGTGATCTTATCAAAATCTCAAAATTATCGTTTTTGGGGGCTTTTGGGAGAAAAGTAATGTACACGAACCAAATGGTTGCTTTAAGTCAACTGAAGTATCAAACATGTGTTTTTGATCGTACAGAGGGACAAAATTATGGTACAAATAATTGTGTCTGGCGATACTGTCAACCGGCATCAGGGCCGCTGACAGCTTTTGCTGGGCCCAGGACTAAGTCATCTGAAAGGGCCCCCCTACCCAATACATACAATGCAATGGGGACCCAATTCTGGGCCCCCTATCTCCTTGGGCTGGGGACGACATACCCCTTTGTCCCCCCATGTCGCAGGGCCTGACCGGCATTACCGGACAACAAGCGAACGCACTGGGGAGCATAATAACATACGCCAACTGTCAGTGATTGGTCAGAGCTAATTTCAAACTAGAGCTGAGCTCACTTCTCCCGCCCTAGTGCTCCAGGGCACCAAGGATCCAGACCTGAAATGAATTAAAGCCGCAAGCGACGATGACGGGCCCTCGCACCTACGTTGCAGGGCCGGGGCATTCCGCCAACGCCCCATCATCATTTTTTGTTTGTCTAAGCAAGATACACACAACTTACTTTTGTGCAACATGCAACATAAAAAGGGAAAGTAAATGTATATTTTTTAAGTCATCATTTTGTTGTGCCACAAGATATGAAAAAACGCTCCGTAATTCTTCATCATCAATGGCGTGAGATCATGTACAAAAAATATGAAGCACATTGGATGTACGGTGTAGGACAAGTCATCACAGTCCATTGCATGCATATTTCGAAAAAGTCAAATTATCTCACTTCCTTTTGAGCGTAGCCATGGCATCCAGTGACCTTTTTTGTTCCATCCACTCGAGTTGGAGTCTTTCGCTTGTACTGTATTCTGGCCATGACTCTTAATGCATCAATACCTAATTTCTAACACTTCCTTCATCTACCACATGGTGGCGCTATGTCTGAATGCCATCTCCTTCGTAATCATCATACAAATCATCCTGTGAAGGGACAGCTTTGGAAAATGCTGCATAATGAATTTGTGACATTTTTCCCCCATTTTTTATGATACCTAAATTAATAAAGCCATAATTTTGTTATATTACAAAATATCAAAAATCCCCCCTCTACATCACATTCCATTATATGTAAATTTCAAATAAGTCAAATGATCTCACTTTCTGTTGGTCGTGGCCATGGCATCTTTCGATCTTTTTTGTCTGTCTTGGTGAGATACATCACCTTACCAAATAAAGGGTCCATACTGCCCTACAATATCAGAACGCAGTATCTTGAAAATGGTCGAAAATGGGTTTAGACCGGAAATTGGCTTTAAAATACCTTCTTCTTCTTGTGTTAAAATTTTTCGGCCCAACTTGGTCCCGTTTCGGAAAAAAACGCAAAAAACTGATTATACTGCGCTTTGTGGTCTTAGTAGGTTACGTGGTAGGCTACTAGCCAAGAACGCAGTATAATGCGATACTGCACTTTTATACTGCACTTCTCCATTGACACCGTGGTTTTGGTGTAGACAGTAATACCACAACAGAGCGCAGTATAATGATTTTTCAGCTAAAAAGTAATGAGAATGTTGTTTTTTTTGCTTTTTTCTTGTGTGCATAAATTTTCACCCTAAAAAAGTATTATATGGAAGTGTCATCACCACTTTACCTCCAACACAGTCGCGTGGACAGAAAGGAAACTTTAAAGCCTTTTTTCTCAGTTTGGCATTTTGAATTATACTGCGTTCTGAAATTGTAGGGCAGCATACCATGTACTGTATATCAGCCCCGCCCCTTAATGCATGAAAACCTCTTTTCTAGCACTTTATTCATTCACTTTTGGTGCTCGGGCCCTAATTACGAAGTATGGGGCAGGCCTGAGAAGTATTCGGTACGGGTATTTGGTATGGGTGCTCCACGCAGTGAGCCACAGCCCACCAGAATAACTCCAATACTTCTATTATACCAGGACACCTATCACTTGCTGAAAAGTCAGTTTCCTGATACTGAATGATTAGACATTTGTCTGTGGTTTATACAGTATATATTGCGCTGGATGACTGACCTAGATATCTGAGGGAATACTTCCGCTCTAAATTTTCGAAAGTGTATCTTAGCAATGCTGACAACAAGCGCTGATAGGCCGATGACCCCCTACTTGTTGTGTTTGACTGTCAATCAAAACAATTCTAAAACAATTCCAACTGTCAATCAACCCAACTAACAATGCTCATTGGTCATGTAGCCTCTTGTGCAGATGGGGTCGCCGGCGGGCCTATTCACTATTTTCTGAAAATACTCATATAAACATTGCTATGACATTACAGAGAGCCTTAAAGCGATGGTTCGGAGTAGAATCACCCTAATGCCATTTGAACCGTGACACCCATCCACCTTTACACCCGAAGTGTTTTCTGCCGCAGGCTTACATCAACAGAGTTGCCGTGTTATTCGATGTTTATTCCGGATAGCTTGACTCAAGCGCATATGGATACTGGGCACCGTCTCCAAACTTTCCCCACAAAAATAACATGTCATGACACCAAACTTCTACAGTATAACAAATGTGGTTTGTACTCACAAAAAGATGAATTTGAAACTTTGTACATAGTCCAGGAGTTTATTAGTAACAACACACGAGACGATTAGCTTTTCTGCTGCTAAACATCCGTCGACGTCACTTCCTCCAGCTGGGACTGTCCACTTATTGTAAGGTTTGTGTTTTAGTCCACAGCCAGGATATATGCACGAGTGTGGCATCGTAAACGTGGTAAAATTTCAATCCGAAGTGGTTAATTTCTAGTTGTAGCGCAAGCTGTCTTTTTGAGTTTTCTGCCTTCCGGACTCACGTGTATTTGTTTCCATCAACAAAGTCCCAGCTGGAGGAAGTGACGTCGACGGATGTTTAGCAGCAGAAAAGCTAATCGTCTCGTGTGTTGTTAGTAATAAACTCCTGGACTATGTACAAAGTTTCAAATTCATCTTTTTGTGAGTACAAACCACATTTGTTATACTGTAGAAGTTTGGTGTCATGACATGTTATTTTTGTGGGGAAAGTTTGGAGACGGTGCCCAGTATCCATATGCGCTTGAGTCAAGCTATCCGGAATAAACATCGAATAACACGGCAACTCTGTTGATGTAAGCCTGCGGCAGAAAACACTTCGGGTGTAAAGGTGGATGGGTGTCACGGTTCAAATGGCATTAGGGTGATTCTACTCCGAACCATCGCTTTAAGTAACAGATTAAGACATAGCCATTACATAGAGCTTTTGGTGAAAGTAAGGTTATAACATTGGCTCTGCGCAAAGGGATTAAACAGCCCAAGAAAACACATGTTGATGGTTGGGAAACTATAGTTCAAACGAAACAGAGTAGACTCGGCAAGAATTTTAAAGGAGATGTTTTAGGTCTCCAGTAGAGATGAATGGGAAATGGCGCTCTACTTCCGCCCAAAAATGGTCTCATGTCTCGTCCCTGGCCGTTGATTCACTTTTGAATTGAATGTCTGCTGCCATATATCTAGGTCAGTGAGTGGGGTATGAAAGTGAAAGTGAAAGCATATATTCATAGTATGGATAGAAGTGTATGGTGGCGTGGCGTGGCGTGGCGTGGCATGGCGTGGTCTACCTTCAGGTACTGGATGTCTTTGGAGGAGCTGAGTTCAGGGAGGCCAGCCGCTCTCATCAGGGCAAAGAGGTTGACGAACAGGATGCCATTCCTGCACAGTATCTTATAGGCCTGCTCACAGCAATCCCGGAACCTGAGAGAGAGAGAGAGAGAGAGGGGCGGAGGGCAGTAATAGCAAGAAGAGAGGCAGAGAATGAAAGAGAAAGACAGGCCGAAACGGAGAGAAATGGACAGAACAACAGAGAGATATACAATGAAGTTTCAAAAAAGGCTTTTTAGCTTGGTTTCTTTTAAGCTACTTTACGTGTCCGTTATTTGTTTAAATCACTAGGAAAGTTGTTAGTATCATATTGGGCCAAATATATGACATGATTTTTTTTACAAAATAGCTCTTTAGAAAGGGGGGACATCTCATATTTGCATGAGAAACAAACTTTGGTTGTCTAAACACTCCTCTATATTTCAAATACCTGTCAAATTTCTCGCTGTTGCTGTTCTTGCCCTCTTGGATGACGTGCACAAAGTCGTACGTGAGGATGAAAGGCACCCGCTCCCTGCTGATCCCAAATTTGGTTTTGACGTTCCCCAGAAAATGCCCAAAGTCAATGTGGAACAACTTGGAAGAAGAGAAATCGGGGAAAATATTTTTTTAGCCACATGGAATATTCAAAGGTACAGTAAAGCAACATCCTGTTGGTAGATGTCCGTAAGTCTTGACAGGGCATAATAAATACAGCAAATACTTTCATGCAGCTATTTAGCATTTACACAGTAGTTCCAGAAAGTTAATTAACGTGTGGCATCGTGTTCGTTTTTTTCAGTCATACTTTATCACTTGGGTGATACCAGTAATTGCCTGATCTACCCGTCCAGTGATTTGTGTACTCATTTGTCGTTTAGCCACTCAATTGAGAAAATATATGTATTTAAATATGTAGAAGAGATTTTACTTTCTGACAAAGGGACATGTGTGTACGTACAGCATATGGAAGCAGGGGAAAGCCACAAAAAAATCTGCATGGTCACAATTCATTTTTGGGTTATGCAAAGAATTGGATGATTACCTGGCCTGTTTCCCTTATCATGATGTTGTCACTGTGGCGGTCTCCAATGCCCAGGACGTACGTAGCTACACAGTAACCAGCACAGGACAGTGTAAACTCCTCGATGGCTTCGTCAAGTTTGTCCCTGTTGTTGGAAGGACAGGATGTGCACGCGCACACGCAGGTATGCACGCAGGCACAGGCAGGCAGGCGCGCACACACGCGCACACACGCGCACACACACACACACACACACACACACACACACACACACACACACACACACACACACACACACACACACACACACACACACACACACACACACAGACAGACAGACACACGCTGAGTCAGAGGAAGTAGTACCACGGCAACTCTCTCTGTTGAACATTTGCAGATAGAGCCCGGTGGCAGGCACATGTTTTTTTTTCTGCAGACAACAGATGATTGACAGCGGTGGTGCATTTCCTTGTCCCGGTCTGTCTAGACCAGAGGTTGTCAAAGTGTGGTCCGGGGATGTTACAGAATGTTACAGATATAGCCTGCTCGCTTGTCTTAGCAAATGTATATTTCCAGGCTATATCCCTAACATTATTACACATATACCCGGCGACCCGGGTTCGATTCCGGCCAGGGTCATTTGCCAGTCCTTCCCTGTCTCTCTCTGCCCACTCATTTTCCTGTCCCTCTGTCACTGTCCGACCATAAATAAAGCACAAAACCCCCCAAAAAAGGGTATGCATCTGAATTTGTAGAGCCTAATTGTAGGCAGAGTGAGCCTGTCAATTCAGTGGACAGTGGTCCGGAGTCTGAAGTTTGAGAAAAGTTTGAGAAAGACTGGTCGTCGCCTTAGGATTATAGGGTTCTATCTGACTTTTGACCAGTTCTGAGATATTGAGGTTTAAAGATTTTGCACTCTGTAGATCAGAAGTGGCATATGGAATAGGTTTGTTTGATACACTAGACTTAAAGACACCTTCAATGAACTCTAAATCTGAAATATTAAAATCATCGAACATTTGGAAGTGGTGTTTTTTAAAACAGGTAAAATGTAGATAGAACCTTATTGCACTGAAATCGCAAAATGTTTTTAGGATTATAAGGTTCTATCTACCAAAACATCAAAATTAACAATAATTTCTGAACAAAACTCATAGATTACTAATAAAATAGTTGTAACAACACTGTTTAAAGAAAATTAAGTGGTATTTGGAGATTGCAGGCCACTGTATGTATTGCTGTACGATTTGATTTTGCACTGTATAATTGGGGCACTCTGTAGATCATAATTGGCATATGGAAAATGTTAATTTGATACACTAGACTTAAAGACACCTTAAATGAACTCTAAATCTGAAATATTTAAATAATTGAACATTTGGAAGTGGTGTTTTTTAAACAGGTAGAATGTAGATAGAACCTTGCCGCAAAATGTTTTTAGAATTATAGGGTTCTATCTACCAAAACATAGAAATTAACAATGATTTCTGAACAAAACTCATATATTACTAATACAATACAACTAATACAAATGTAACAACACTATTTAAAGAATATTAATTGGTATTTGGAGATTTCAGGCCACTGTGGGCCTATATATATGTATATATTGTATGTATTTATACAATACCTGTAGTTAGATAGAGATTAACCTAGATATTAGAAACCCTTGGTTGTTAGGGGTTCAGGGGCTTGTTCCCTAAGAAAATGAGGGAAAAAAGTCAAATTTTAACACAATACCAGAATGGAGCCCAAAAATGTCGATTTTTTTTTTTTGCCAAGGCCCATGGCCCAGTGTGGTGGAGAACCTATGTCCCAAGGGCCGTAATCATCTTATCCGGGCCCGATATACTTTTAATGTTATGCAGCTTCACATGAAATATGACATATTTTGTAAAGTATTCTTAGGAATTACATTTGCAATACAATTAAGTTGCATTTTCAGAGGACCTAGTGAAGGTGGGGTCTGTTGTGAAGGTGGCTGCCTTCAATATAGGCCTAAAGTGCAGGGGGAAATCCTGATTTGTGTTCATAGTACAGATGCAAAAGTTTCTCCACCCCTGGCCAAGTGGTTAAGGAGACTTTAAAGCAGATTGTTACAGGTTTGAAACCCACCCTACTCCACTCCCCCCTCCCCACTCAGTGTCTCACTCCCTGGCTGAGATGCCCTTGTGCAAGGAATCTAACCTCTTACTTCTCCAGGGACTGTAGCCAATACTCTGTACCAATACCTTGTACTGTAAGTCCCTTTGGATGAAAAGCATATGGTAAGTGTAGGCCTAATATTATGTAATTTACTGTAAAATACCAGGTGTAGATCTGTTAGCACTGCAATACAATTCAAATATGCATTAGAGTTAAGTGAAATATTTTTGTATAGTATGGAGTTGTGTTTCTAAAATATTGCATACTGCAGTAAAACTGCACTATTGCTGCCAGACTATTCCAGGGCTGCATATAATACATTACCCACTTTTACCAGGTAGCCTACCTGTTTTTCACTTTCCAGGGATGAATAATGATATGCACAATGTTTTAAAAGTGATATTGAAACTGTAGCGTGGATGATGAGTTTTAGGGCCCCCTTGGTTCTTGCGGTCACTTGGCCTGGGTCAGTGTAATCTGTCATTGAGACCACTACATTATCTTAAATAGACCTAATAAAAGCTACACAATCTTAAATATGCTAAAAGCCTCCAGAAAATCTTAACTATACAGCCATCGGATTAAATTAACAAAAAAAAGCCCAATAGGATATGCAGCACCTGTTCCACAGGTGGCACCTGGGAAAGGTTAGCCATGGCAAAATTAGATAGATAGGCCTAGATAGATAAGCCTAACGATATTTTATTGTAACGTTTGTCCCATTATTGGAGTGGGAACCAAAATGTGTCAAAAATAATAATAGTGAACCAAAGCCATTGTATATTAGTCAGATTACCATGCTGGTAGCCTACACCATGCGCAACCAGCGAGCACTTTGGTCAAATACAAGCGCTGTCTATAGTCTTGAACACGTGCGTAAAGATTGCTGTCATTACTATCTTCCTACAGGGACTGCTTAGCTTGGTAAAATCAATTGTGATAGCATCTCATCGTAAAAGCTATGTGATAAGGTAGGCTTAATATTGATAGCCTAAGTTTGGTCATGTCCATGATAGGCCACTTTATGAGCAATTCTGACCCAACGCAACGCAAAACCTGTTGCCTCACGTAAGCACAGCTAATTGGCAAGCATGGGATTAAGAATTGCCACGTTTGTTCTTTGAATGTGTTTCGACCTCAACTTTCTAACGTGGGCTACATCAGTGTCACTGTAAGTTGCAAGATCTGTCCAACTTGATGCATAGCTCCGCCTTTTGCTGATTAAATAAGCGTGGGGTGCATTGGAGTCGCCATCCTTGCTTTGAATGGCAAACAGAAGCTCATATTTGCAACATTTTGCGAGGCAATGTTAGCACTGAGACCGGAGACATGCGTTGGTATCATAACAAATGAAAAAGCAGCTGATTAGCCGCTTTGCAAAGCTGCTACATTCAATTGCGTCAGATAGAACCCTATAATTCTAAATTGAAGTGCAGTTTTGCAGATAGAACCTTATGGTTCTGAGGATTAAACGGTGAAAAATGCATAAAACGTTAAAAAACACATTCTAGGATGTAAAGCAGTGCTACTATAATATGACTATGGCAATAACTCAATTTCGACCAAAATGTCAGATAGAACCCTATAATCCTAAGTGACGCATCCGTCCAGGGCCTTGCCATGTCTTATCATTGCAGCAGCAGGCAGGCGGTCGGGCGGGCAGACAGGTGGGCGGGCGGGCAGGCAGCCTCTGCCTCTTGCATGTCACAATAGTCACAGCAGGCACACCAGTGCCACAGCATGGGCCACCACTTCCTGTGGCTTCGACAAACAACAACAACAAAAAAAAAGACTCAAGAGCGCATTTCCCCATTTCAGTCTATTTGGAAACCGCACAGAGAGATGGCTGCTTTTTGACACTCTCTCGGTCTAGCTCTCTCATTTGGTGTTCCTCGAACCACACCTGCATTACAAACTGCACAAGAGATGTCAACTATCTCAACCATCAACACATCTCCATATAGAGAGAGTGAAGAGATGGAATGACAGAGAGACAGAAAGATACAGTAGATGGCTAGATCGGAGGTATACAAAATAATTGAAAGTACATGAAACTGGGAAAAAGTTATCAACAGCAGCAAAGATTTAGGAAGACCGCCTTGTAATTAGAGTGGAGTAGAGTAAAGTACAAACGTAAAGTTAAGTACTAAAGTATTAATTCCAAGGGAAATTAAGGTAATTAACAGTTATGGTAGTATTTAGTGCATCTAGTCCAGTTAATAGAGACTTATATCCAAAATGACCTCTCATAGTGAGCTAAACAACACCTTAGGAAACTGTCCAACTGCAGTGGGAACGTACAGTACTGCTGACTTGATATCTGGTGATGCCCTGCACTGTTGCTATGCTACCGAATGGCGGGCCGATCTTGTCTTTCGCACTATGAATGACCTTGGGTATGGGAGACAGCGTTCTTAACATAATCTCCTGTACATTTAGCCATGCAGATCAAGTGTAGATTTGTTTCGACCGCAAAAAAACTGGAAAAAACTTTAATGTTGGCCTCCAGAAACATCACCTTGCACAAATCGCATGCACACATACACACACGCACATGCACACATTGCGACATGCACACACACATACACACACACACACACACACATGAACGCGTGTACACACATACGCACAAACACGCACAAACACGCATGCACAAACATGCATACACACTCACACACACAATCGAACGCACACACATACACACACACACACACAAACACACGCGAATTCATGCTCACACATACACACAAACACGCATGCACACTCACACATACAAACATACACAAACACTCATGCGCGCACACACACACACACACACACACACACACACACACACACACACACACACGCGCACACACACACACACACACACACACACACACACACAATACAGTAGGCTGGTTAACAATGGATCCTTTTAAAGTCCAATCGTGACGTCTCTGGCGGGGGGGCAATGACGGCAATGAGAGCGTCAGAAAGGCCATGGCACGGCCCATCATCTGATTTATAATTTACCCCCCCGGGGCCGGGAACTACCGCCCTGCCTCCTGCCCCTGCCCTCCCTCCTGCCCCTGCTACTGCCCCAGCGTTCACACTGCTGTGCCATTCAAGATCCATTAAATCCCCCAGTGCCCTCCTGCCCTCAGACTTTCATGGGTTTCTTCCTGAATCATGGCATACTGTATCCTCAAAGCTAAATATACACCAAAACAATAAGGTATGTCAGTATGCGTAAACAGATTTTTTTTCAACCACATTCTCGTAATAGTATATCTCATACATAATGTGAAATTCAGTGCACATGCACTTTTTGACATTAAGTCAGTGACATCCCAATCTTTGTGTGAGAAGTTGCGTTCTGTGCATGGCATTTTTGTGCGTAAGGCAAGCAAGCTTTGTACACAAGGCCCCGGGCCTCTATTCTCTATCAGGCCCCACGGGGTAAAGCTCAGTTCCGTTCCTGCCATCAAGCATGTGTCTCCAGCACAGACATATTTATGACTTCTACTGCATGTCTAGTACTGTATGTTCCGTACTGGCCGAAATGCATTTCTCCCCACAATTAGGGCTGATAGATCTACACTGGCTTACTGTGACAGCACAATCATGCGTTAGTTTGTTAGACAAAATAAATAACTAATACTGAAAGTGGTCATAATGTGGAAAATAATGACTAGTAGGGCTTGATCATTTATTTTTGAATGACACTGATAGATTCTTTCTTTGAATTATTGCCCAGCCCTGTGAAATTCTCTCATCCTCATGATGACATTGTCATAGCAACAGAGCTTTTCTAGGTTCCCTTTCGAACGTCTCTGATAGCAACAGCACAGAACATTGCTGTAGTATTTCGATACCATCCAGGCCTCTTGAGAGGCATTCTTCCTGTCATAAACCCAGTTGGTCCTTTACCCCATACTCAACCAAAGTCCCTCCATATTTATCCATGCATTTGTTTTAGTTAGGATGTCTGGAAGTTACTGTAAACACTTATAACCTCCATCGCCCTAGGGGGGCTGAAAATTGACTTGTCTTATTGAAACTACAGAGGTACAGACTCGCTCTGCGATACTCAGTTCAGTTGGAGGGTGGCCAAGTGAATTCAGAAGTACCTTTCAGTCCATGAACCACTGAAATAATTTTGCAAACACTACAAGACTAAAAGGAAACCCCTACTTCTACGGATAGACTGCAAAAAACCCTGACCTTCAGTGCTGCACCGCAACACCTAGCCTGCTTCAGCGCCAGGTACAAAAAAAGATACAAGCACAGCATCCACAAAGAACGAAAGCAAGCGATCAAGCAAGCAAGAAATAACATCTGTGCTAACCCGAGCGAGACAGATATATTTAGACCTGTCACATCGGCAGCTGTGCAGCAGCAAAACAGGAAAAAAGCACCGTGACCGACCACTGGGGGTGATTTCACAGGGACAAATCAGACACAGGTGGTCGGTCCTCAGCTCAGTAGTCACTGTCAATGTTTGAAGGCCCTTGCACAACCTACTTCTGGTCTTTCATCCACGGAGCAGGTCAGGTATCCTAGGCATACCGTATCGACTGTAACGCCTGCTGATGGTCACATGCTGATTACAATTCAGCCCGCTCAATGAAATCCACTGCTTACCATGGTAAGTGGTTAGTGAGTTAGGCTTGTGGCCCGAGAGTTGTCAATTTGATTACAAACACCAGCTTCAGGTGAGTGGAGGGAGTGACTAACCAGTGCCCTTCCCCATATTCTTCCTTAACTGAGGTACCTTGAGCATGGTACTGTCCCAGCACACTGCTCCCATAGGTCATCAGTTGGGGACACTGGACCCAAGTCCAGCTCAATGTCACCTCCCCCCTTTCCTATCGCACTCTGTACTGTCATTCCAAAATAAAGACATAAAAGCCCAATTTTTTTTTTTAAAGGGACTTCCAAAAGATGGAATCCTATGACAATGCTTTCAGGACAGCAACAAAGGGAACAAGAAAAACTGCAGTTACTTGCAATTTAGCTCCTTTGATAATGAAAGCCAGTGTTATTTGGTGTGTGACTCACCCAGGGTTCTTGGACTTGAGCCAGTTGAGCAGGGCGTCCTTGTTGAAGGCGGCCGTGGCGGCGTTGTTGCTGTTGTTGCGCTGGATGTTGGCGATGGTGTCCGAGTTCTTCACCACCTCAATCAGGCCCGTCTTGTTGCCCGTGGAGAGGCACCCGTACGGAACCATCCTGGAGGCGGTCCAGATCATACAAGTTATGTACGGAGGAGGAGAGAATGCCAGGCAACCATGACTGTGTCTCCCAATGAGCATTTATTTTGTCAAGGTGGGTGCGGTGGGTTAGCTGCTATTAGAGACAGGTGAAATACGATTTGAAATCTGCAAAATAAATAGCTTACACAACTCTAAAACAAATTAATAAAATCCATTCAGAATACAAAAACATTTTCATCTTTTCAAGGGAACTAATGCAGGTGTTTGTTGCCAAGATGGCGTCAATATAATGTGCTGGGGGAAACCATGTGTAACTTACATTTTATGTTCATTGTGGAAAAACATGAATGTATTGTTTTGTTCTGGCATTATTTTTGGCAGTATTGTCACTACTTCAAGGTTGCCTCAGAAATCATTTCAATTCAACTCAAATCAAATCGACAAACAATATGGGGGAGGGGATTCAAAACGGCTTGGCAGAGCTCGGGTTTGCTTTCATTCCATGTCACCACCCAAAAAGACAGAGCGAGCGAGAGAGAGAGAGAGAGAGAGAGAGAAAGAGAGAGCCGTTGCCTCAGTAAACAGAGCAGGCTAGGGTTGGCAAACAAACACAGCAGCACACCTGAGGTCCAGCCCCTCCTTCTTCCACAGCACATCCATCAGCTGGATCATCTGCAGCGCCAACATGTCCTGCCGGAGGTCTGGGGGCATAACGCACAATCAAATAGTCATAAAATACATCAACAGTGCACGCACAAACACACACACGCACGCACGCGCATACACACATGCACGCACGCACACACACACACACACAAGAGCAATACAGTCTCAAGCATCACAGACCCTCTCTGGCAAACAAATGTCACCATTTCAGTGAGGCCAGAGAAAGCCACACATATTAAAAGGTTTGTTAATGCTCTTGCTAATGTCTACTGCTTGTTTTTATGAGACATGCAGTTAACAGTGCAAAAGGGTTGACAATAAATTGGAAGGTGACTTGGAGGTGTGGCGGGCTAGCAGTACAGTTTTTTGACATTTGCTTGCTTGCTGGTGTGACTCAACTGTGGTTTTTGCTCACTTTCCCACTAGTACTCAATTTGGGTACATTTCCAGGGTCTTACTTGCTTGGTTGACACCAGACAATCTCAAGTGATATAGTCTGTAGGCTACCTATGAAATTTCTCGTAGGAAAGGTGCTTTACGATTGCCCATAGCCGTTTATTGGTCATTTTGAATGTGTGATTTGGCATATACGTAGCCCATAGCCAATCATGTCAGTTGTTGTATCTATTCAAACAAACAGCAATGAACGTCTTTCCACCCCTCCCCGCTCTCTGATTGGAGTCCCAGATTTGGTGTCCTTGCTGAGGGGTAGAATCCATTGCTTTTCAGATCGGAACGATTGTGCAAAGCAGGCATGGGATTTCCAAGGATAGGGTCTTATACCTTTTACAAAAGGCTAAAGGAACCATATATTATCACATGTATATATGCCACATATTATATAATCACTGTTTTTTTTTTCCAAATGTACAAACTCTTCTCTTACCGTCTCCATTCTTGAAGATGAGCCCCACAGTGTCGCTGGCCATCCACTTGTTCTTGTACATCAACCACAGAGGCTTCATCTTGGAGTCCATGAACTTGCAGTGGTCCGCACTGAGAAGAGGAATGAGCAGTTTTGGACGGAGTTAGAAGTCTGCCCACTTAAAATCCTTTTTGTTGTCTTTTATCATTTCATGACTGGATTACGTTTCGACTTTAATAGTCTTCAGAAGACAGTCTAGCCTTTGCACCTTTTCTTGGGATGTGCACAATTTTCTCCTTCAACTAAGAGGAAGCAGCAGGCAGCACACTTATGATTTGACAAGTTCTCTTGCTGCTGTATTGAGTAATGTCTCAATATCAAACACCATCCATCCAGCAAACGAACAACTACACCTCTCTCAATAGCACGCGAGGGGCTTTTCACTTAGTCAATCATGCTCCCATGCTACTTCTTGAGAAATCCCAACTTATCAGGTCAGATCAAGAGCAAAAACAACACAGCACGTACAAATAGGAACAAATAACGTACACAAATCACACCCATATGAAAAAGATATACAAAAAACGTACATGCCCCTCCAAATTTTATGAACTGCTATTAACCTTTGTGTGGTAATATCTTTGACCTAACGCCTCCTTGACCTCATCATAAGCCTCCCAAACGCCCCCTTGACCTCATCATAAGCCTCCCAAACGCCCCCTTGACCTCAACAAAAGCCTCCCAACGCCCCCTGTACTCATCATAAGCCTAACAACGCCCCCGTAGTATCATTATATATTACAAATGCCCCCTAATTTCAACTAAGCACTGCCCCCTCTCAGCTGTATGCTTCTCAACACAGTTTGCAGTTTGGAGCATTTGCATGAAACATAAATCTGTTGACCTTACTAGTCCTCAAGTTCATTTATTCTAATATAAAAAATATAACCTGACATTTGATAAAATACTTGTGCTTTATTAATTAAATACAATACAATACCATCATGTCACATGGGATGGACATTTTGGCTTTTCAGATTGATAACATAAACCCAATGTGTCATCTGACTCTGTTAACAACTTACCATCAAGTGCAACTAATAACAAAACATCAACTCAATGAATCACTTTCATAAACTTCCTGTAGTATGCCTGTACAGTAAGACTGCAGTAGTATGAAGCAACGATGAGAGTGACTGGTCATGGTGATAACAAAAAAAGAATATTGCACAATACGTACAATGGAAGCATTTATGCAAGTCACCAGTACTAGAATGGACTCAGGAAATAGTGTTTCCTCCTACAAAAACAACTTCTATTTCAGTTTTGTTCTACAGTAACACAGTGTCTTAACTGCCATCTAATATGTGAATATTAGCATTATTACTCTACATTCTCAACCAGGGAACGTGTACCACTAGGGGTACACGAGCACACCTCAGGGGGTACATGGTGTAAAAATGTGATCGTAACGAATACGTGGAGTGTAGTCACATTAGGATCGAGGAACAGATATAGAGCACACTGAGGGGAGTACTCATCATGTGACAAAATGGCTTATAGGGTCGACAGGACAAAACAAGCTGAGAAAGATTGTTCAATGGGACTGTCACAAACAAGTGCAACAAGTCAGGGATGCAGCACAACTTATTAAAAGCAAGCCGATTGTATTTCAGGTAGATTACATTGACATGCACTTAAGAACACAGCAGATCGGACTCAATGATCTTTTGTAGTTAGAAGTCAAGAACATATGAAGAGTTTTGTTACAAAATGACATAAGCACCATATCTTGACTTTTGCATTTTATTAATGAAAATGACTGTTCAGACTATCGTTTCATCTAGTATATGTAAATTCTTTCCATTCAAATATTTTGAGAACCTACACAAACTTAAACCTATACGAAATGCATTTCGCAATGCAATGCAATGTCCAATAGCAAAATGTAAATTTCCCAAAATGTTCCAAAATGCATATACGTTATTTCGCAGCGAAGCTCTTCATATACACTAACATGTAGTCCTATATAAGAAGTGAAAAGAAGAGCAGTACCAGATCTCGGAGAGGATGAGGCTGGGGTTGAGGGGGGACAGCAGGTCAGACAGGGCCTCCAGGAAGCCGTCCTGCTTGATGCACACCTTCATCTCCTCCGTGGTCTGCGAACGCGACTTCTGAGAACCCGACTTCACAAAGTCGTTCAGCGTTTTCATTTTATTTAGAGCCTCGTTCTGTTGGTAAGACAGCAAGAGAGAGATAGAGAGAGACAGAGAGAGAGAAATAGAGAAAGAGAGAGAGAGAGAGAGAGAGAGAGAGAGAGAGAGAAAACAGAGAAGGTACGGAGAAAGATTGAGACAGAGGTCATGACAAAAAGGTCATGATAATGCCACGGAGAAATAATAGTGTACTGTACACAGAGGAAATACAGGACGAGAGTGAATGCTAATCATCTATATCAGCATATACAGGATGTGATATGAACTGCGGTAGCATTAACTGATGTTAGCGTATAGATTTCTTTTCAGCAGACACATATACCATTTCAAAAGCTTGCACTGCAAACTGTTACAGTGCAATACTACAGCAATACTACATTAATATCGATATACAGTATAGAACCTAATGTAACCAAGGTCTTCCAGCATAGTCCATGGAATATGCAACATCGGAGTACAGACAAGTGAGCTAAATGCTGTGTTCCAAGCTCAGTCAGTTGCGTGTCTTTTTGGAATGTCAAAATGAAGCTCTACTAGGGGTGTGCGATATGAAAATATTAAATCGTGAATTATGAAATCCAAAGTGAAGAAATCATATACTGTATCGCCTTTGAGTGAGGATGTTTAGTTCATCAGATTCAGAGTGAACTTGCTTAGTGTTGTTGTCTTCACTTTCATTTTCAACTTAATTTATTATATTCCAATAGTGAACTTAACTATAGTGTTTGTTACCAATGTTTGCACATGCAAATTTGCAAGTACGGTACTGTATATTCATTGAAATTTGTTCCGAAAGGTTTGTAGCCCTAAAATGCCTGTGTTAGTTTTTTCGATGGAACTGTATTCATCATAAGTCTAACAACGCCTCCCTTAGCATCATTATATATTACAAATGCCCCCTAATTTCAATTAAGCACCGCCCCCTCTCAGCTGTATGCTTCTCTACACAGTTTGCAGTTCGGAGCATTTGCATGAAACATAAATCTGTTGACCTTACTAGTCCTCAAGTTCATTTATTCTAATATAAAAATATAACCTGACATTTGATAAAATACTTGTGCTTTATGAATTAAATACAATACAATACCATCATGTCACATGGGATGGGCATTTTGGCTTTTCAGATTGATAACATAAACCCAATGTGTCATCTGACTCTGTGATTAAAAAAGAAAAATCGCAATCAAGATTTTATGTTAAAAAAATCATGATATGACATTTTTGCCATATTGCCAACCCCTAGTCTCTGCCAAGCTGTGCTAGCAGGCAGTGATGGTCAACCTGGATTCAGAAATTGCAATCCATCGGTACGCACATATTCCAAAAGACCTAATTTTACCGGTCCAAATAGGGCAATATGTGACACTGGATTTTACCTTCTCAATCCAGCTTGCTCATCATTGCTAGCTGATGTCTGTTAAAGTCATGTTGTATATACTACATGGTTAGTGTCTCCAGAGTGGTGTGTTTACCTGCTTCACCAGGCTCTTAATGTGGTAGATGCTGCCTCGACAGTAGGCCTCCAGGATCAGTCCAAAGCGCAAGCTCACAGAGGACACATGCATTTCAGACCTGAGGACATGGGAGGCAGACAATTCAATACAGGATCATGGAGGAGAGCTCTTCATCTCTCTCTCTCTCTCTCTCTCTCTCTCTCTCTCTCTCTCTCTCTCTCTCTCTCTCTCTCTCTCTCTCTGTAAGTTTCATATATATCTTCTTTCACATGAGCTCCCTCTCTCCATCTTGTTGTCTCGTTCTATTTCTATTCTATTTCATTAAACTTCTATTCCTCACACATGGGTATGTGTTACAGTAGTAGTTGCTTTAGACCCAGCTGGGTTTACCTGAGATGCCAGAAGAGGAAGTGTCCAATCCTCTTGTTGGACAGGGCTCTCTCCAGGAGGAACCTGGCCAGGTCGCAATAGAGGTAGGACTCATACTTTAGCACCTGCACCAGCTGCAGGAGGTACTGGAAAAGCTCCTCATCTCTGCAGAGGAGAACGGGACATGCAGAGCGACACCGTTACCTTCTGGAAAGCGCAGTTGCTAACTGTGTTAGCTACTTTGTTGGTTGAAGTTGAAGTTCCCATTGGCAACTACCGAAGTTGCTAACTGCTAACAACTACACTTTCCAGAAATGCACCCCAGTACAGTACATTCAGAGCTTCTCACAGCCCATAAAGTGACACAGAAGCCTTCTTTGTGGAACAAACAAACAAGATCGTTTTTTTTGACAAGTGTCTTCAGCTTTTCTTGGAAGTGTTATTTCTAATATTTCCTTGTTTCCCCATCAGATAAAAGTCGAGACAATGTTTACTTTTAGTCCTTTTTTCCTCACAAACAAGTCTGACAAGGCAGCCTTAACACTTCCTACTGTGAAGTTTGCACAAGGCACCGACTGTGTGCGTTTCACAACAACCATTTACAGACAGTTCAGGCTTTGAAGCTGGCAGGGAGCCCCAGGGAGTTACTGAGTTATAGTGTATTCTACAAAAGTGAGTACACCCTTCGCATTTCAGCATGACGCCATGAACTATGAATTGAATCTTTTGAACGAACTACTTCTCTAGAGTCTAGTTTTAGATTTAGAATAACCCATCCACTTCTTGTCTAGCAGCAAAGATTTCAGAACTAGTCCAAAAAGTGTTTAGATACAACTGTTCACATCATTCAGCCAGGCAAAGATGCTTGTCCAATGTATCCCCATACTCTGAACCAAAGGCATGGTCTCCAAACACACATGCATTAGTGCTGGTAGCGTTGCCATAGTGGTTGCAGAAGTTGCTCAAATCATATACCACACACTGCAATAATGATATTGCATACAATATGCATAGTTTTCATCCCAGGCTTCACAAAACTTTCACAAGAAGGCCTGCAAACTGTCTGCAGAAGATGTGAACTAATTATGATGAACTCATGTGTAATGGTCTGATGAGGAAAATACCATTTTGTTTGGCTGTAATGGAACAATTGGCAGCACCCTGTTGGTGTGTAACTAATATATATAATTAATGTATAATTAATGCATTTTACAATTATAATTAGTTATAATTAATAAGCCAGTAAATTATATCTGTGCAATTGTACCTTGTCTGCAATTGAGCATAATGCTGATAGGATCATGGTGTGAGGGGAGGGGAGTTGTTGATCAGAGATTGCAAAATGTTCTGCTTTTTGATAAAACACACATCCAGGGTGACCAAATTATGTCAGAGGACAGTAAATATACTGTATGTATACTGCTATACAAGCTGCAGACTAAGTATATATCTAATGGTTTATGCTTGTCTTCTACATTCTCCCTTATGTAGCCATTCTTTCTAAGAAAGCTGGTACCAAGAGAAGTCACTATAATGGGCACGATAAGATGTAAGCACTTAGTGAAAAGCACTGAGCAGGGGCAGTTCTTGGCGACTGGCTGGCTGACTGGCCGGCTGGCAGGCCTACCGCAGTTTCCTCAGGCAGCGTATGGTGAAAGAGCGGACGTGTGGGTCGGGGAAGCAGTAGTCGAGCAGCTCCAAGGCGTGAATAGCTGGCAGGTCAGGCCACTTCTGCAGAAGGCCCACCATCTTATGGGAACAGGGGACAGACGGGGAAGGGAGGACACACACAGTCACACTTGATAAGGACAAAAAAATAAACACCCAACAGAATTGTGAAACTAAATAAAGAAAAAAAAACTCTGCTCAGTTCCTGGAATTTATTGCGTCACCACCATGTACAATTTCACGAATTTATGACTTCAGAATTGTTTTTTTTTATTTTATTTTTTTACAATGAATCAACTCATTCATTTATTACACAAATAAACAACAATGAGGCACAGAACCTCCCATGACCTATAGTTATAACGGTAACACTTTATTTTAGGGATACATCTATTAGCACTAATACATACAATATTAATGCCTTAGTAAGTAACTTGTAAGGCATGTACTAAGCAAAATCAGACGGTTGTTAGACATTTATTCGCAAATGTCTTGTTCATGCACAATAAGGGATTTATTACCAATATATCCTTAGTAAGGACCTAGTAGACCTAGATTTCTATTTATGAGTAAGCAGTAAGGGTCAGAATACAATGTGTATAAGCTCCTGGTACACTGTGTGAACAAACCCTGAACATTGTGAAAACAGATGTGGAATAAGGGTCCCTATTCTAAAGTGATGCATTGCTCAGCCCAGATGGCTTAGGGCCCCCGCACTACCTAGGGCCCCCACTCTAGCCCCCCCGCCCCCGGGAAGCAAAGTGTAAGAACATTACTACTTTTGCATCAGTCTCATGAGTTATGTAGATCTCTCTCATTCTACTCAATATACCACAATGTAATTGGAAGCATTATATAGCTAGGATTGGACGTAAAGTTCTCAATGACGGTGGATGGTGAGATGTCTTTTTTTCATACACCAATTTGTTTTATTTGTAAAAACCCTACAATAAATGCAGAATATAACGATGTGTAATAGTTTGGAAGCGAAACTAAGCTATTCCTTTGTGATAAATGAGTTAATGTTTGAGAAACTTAGCTCCAAGAAGTGCAGTGCATGATGGGTACGCCCTTAGTCAGAAATGCAATGCATGGCCACGAGTGAGGGGAGGAGCTAAGGACGTAGGCTCAGAGCTGGGTAGGTTGTCTGTTGGCCTAGATTGCGTACCCATCATGCACTGCACTTCTTGAAGCTAATGTTCTCAAACATTAACTTAATTATCACAAAAGAATAGTTAAGTTTTGCTTCAAAACTATTATTCTAATGTTCTGCATTTATTGTGGGTTTTTTTTTTTACAATTAAAACTCAGTGGTACATGAAAAAAATGACATCTCACCAACCCACCGCCATTGACACGTGTACGTTCAATCCTTGCTATATATAGGCTCCTGTTACCTTTTTTGAACTATCAATAGCAAGAGAAAACTAGATGATTCACCTGGGAAAGTATTAATTATTTAACATATCCTTACACTTTGTATATCGGGGGGCTAAATAGTGTGGGCCTGGGTGGTGTGGGGGCCCTAGGTAACGAGGGGGACTTTGGTAGTGCGGAGGCCCTGAACCATCTGGGCTGACCAATGCATCACTTTAGAATAGGGACCCTTATTCCGCATCTGTTTTCACACTGTTCAGGGTTTGTTCACACAGTGTGTCGGGAGCTTATACACATTGTATTCTGCCACTTACTACTTACTAATAAATAGAAATATAGGCTTACTGGTCCTTACTAAGGTTATATTAGTAATACATCCCTAATTGGGCATGAACAAGACATTTGTGAATACATGCTTAACAACTGTCTTATTTTGCTTAGTACATGCCTTACAAGTTATTTACACAGGCATTAATATTGTATGTATTAGTGCTAATAGATGTGTCCCTAAAATAAAGTGTTACCGTTATTACAAATGCTGTAAGTGACTGCTTTGCCACCGAAGTAAGATCAGCAGGGCCGTGTAAGGCTGCTGCAGAGACATATGCATATATATATATATATATATATATATATATATACTGTAATACTGTATATACACTAAGCCCATACTACTGTATATAACATAATATACTATTTCCATCAACTATTTCCATTTTTTATCACAAAAATGTCATTCATGACACCAAAGATGAACAATTGTCACCATGGGCTCTCTCTCTCTCTCTACATACAGTTACAAACTAGTTAGCAGTACTTAAATGACTAGAGTTGACCAGTCTTATTAAAATGACCAGTTAGCACCCCTTTCATGACTCGAGTTCAGCAGGCTTACCGTGGCCACGTCCTCGTGCTTGTTCCACTTGGTGACGAGCAGGAGCTTAGAGAGGCTGTCAGGGTAGCGCTCGCGCACCTCCATGCGCAGCTTCCACAGCAACTCCTTCTCGTCCTCGAAGATCTCCGTGAAGTTCTTGTTGTCCACGATCTCCTTGAGCTTTGAGTGCTGCAGAGGGGAGAGGGTAGTTTCAAATATCAATTCAAATATTCAAGGATTTAAGGATTCAAGGATATTTATTTGTCATGTACATAGAGACACTTTCGTGTCACTTGTATTGAAATGCATGGCCGGTGCAAAACAAGTGTGCAGAGAAAAAGGTGAAGAAGAAAGGTGTGTGTGTGTGTGTGTGTCTTTGTGTGTGTGTGTGTGTGTGTGTGTGTGTGTGTGTGTGTGTGTGTGTGTGTGTGTGTGTGTGTGTGTGTGTGTGTGTGTGTGTGTGTGTGTGTATGTGTGCGTGTGTGTGTGTGTGTGTGTGTGTGTGTGTGTGTGTGTGTGTGAATATGAATGTGTGGTAATCAACAAATACAGCCAATGTGACTCAACAGTTCATTGGTTGAGGTTGTCACAGGTGTTTACGTTTTTACATCAAGTTTCACAATTTATATAATTCCTTGCAACTGTTGTATGACTGTTAGATACCTCTGCTTTTTCATTTGCTACAACAGGACTGAAATAAACTGCAAAAACAAGAGGGTGGTGTCTTGTAGCTGGTTGACTTACCTCTTCTTTTGTGGCAACAACCTTTTCTCCATTCATCTCCAGGTCACTTATCTAGACATCGCAGAGACAGAGTAATTCACTCAACAGACCTTACCGAAGTAAGATGTTTAAGATAAGGCGCAGCACACAGAATAATGCACAATCTTATCCAATGTGTAATGAGTATGTAGATTTGTACGGATTTTGACGTATCATACAAAGAAATATGATATAAGGACGTGTGTTAGGGTCATTGGGCACAACATAATACATACAAGTGAGAGTTTGACAACGCAGATGGGCATGACATGATATCACACATACATGACACAATGCTGACACAAAGCTGCAACTTCAGTTTTATCTGTAGAACACACACACACAGGCACATCGACACACGCACACACAGTAGACGCACACTGTACTGTTTGCAGCACATTGCTGTACAAATGTGCATGTGTGTCGTGGGGTCTTGCCTTGTCGAGAGGGGGGTAGCAGAGGGGGTGTGGCCTAATGATAGGGAAGCCAATGAGAAGGCAGGCTGAGCTGTCAATATTGGGGTTCTTCTCTACCGTACCCATGGGGTTCAGGAGATCACTCTTATCATCTAGAGAGAGAGAGAGAAAGATAGAGAGAGAAAGAAAGAGTGAGAGAGAAAGAGAGAGAGGGAGAAAGAGAGAGAGAGATTTAGAGAAAGAAAAAAGCAACAGAAAGACAAGACAGACAAAAGGAAGATAGACAGACAGAAAGTCAGAGACATAGCCAGAGTGAAAAATCATGACTTAGGTGACCCGACTAGAAGACTGTGCCCCTCCCTCCCTCCTTCCCTCCCTCTCTTTCTTTCTCTCTCTCTCTCTTCCTCCCGAACGTCTCTCCTCTCCTCTCCTCTCCTCTCACCACAGAGACCACAAGTGCTCCACGTTAACCGTCCAACCCTGACAGTTACTGTGTCACCCTCACTAATCTGCTGTCATCAGGAGCACCTACTCATTAACCCGCCACCAGAACACACAGGACAGGGCTGAGCAAAACAGAGACAATTACTCATCATATCTGTCCAGTGCAGTGCAGCACAACAACATGCAGAACAAACACCAGCACCGTGGCCCAAGGGGGCCTTTTGAAATGCCTTTTGAACTTGCGATGTGACATGAAAGCTCTTAGCTAAATTCAGGAGAACTCATCTTCCTGCAATACCCTGCATTTTCAAAATCCCAATCCCATGTGATCAACAATACAATACATATCTGAGAGGGCTCGGGGCTCGACGTCATTTGTCGATCCTCCTCAACTGCTCTCTGTCACTCGCTTCCCGTCTCCTCTTATACTCTCCTATCAAAATAAATGTCCACAAATTTTGGAAAAAAAAACACGTAGCCACCTGGGGTTAACTACCGGGCCTGTTCCCTTATTGCTGATAAAACTCAACTCTGTACATCATAACAACATTGCTATGACATTATCGACAGCCTTAAAGGGACACTGTGTGAGATTTTTAGTTGTTTATTTCCAGAAATCATGCTTCCCATTCACTAATGTTACCTTTTTCATGAATACTTACCACCAGCATCAAATTCTAAGTATTCATTATGACTGGAAAAATTGCACTTTTCATACATGAAAAGGGGGATCTTCTCCATGGTCCGCCATTTTGAATTTCCAAAAATAGCCATTTTTACTTGCAAAAATGACTCTACTTGGACCGTACTAGAAAATTATTGTTTATTACTCAGCAAACTTTCATGTAAATATCAAATTTGGCAATAGCCAACCCAGTTTCAATGAGCAGCATAGTTGCAGTACCTCTTTTGACCATTTCCTGCACAGTGTCCCTTTAAGTAACAGGTTAAGACTTTGTCGTTACAATTTTGGTGACATTAAGGCTATAAACATAGGCTCTACACACAGAAGGGTTAAAGACATACATATATCTGAGGGATGAGGTACCTGGGACAGATGGCCACATGGACAAAGACACCTCTCCAGTCTTCAGCTGGTCCTTGTAGTCAAAGACCATGGTGTTGACCCACGCCAAAGGACAGTCCTGAACAGGGACAGGGAATGACACGGAGATAGGAACGAAACAATCAGACAATCAATCAATCAATCAATCAATCAATCAATCAATCAATCAATCAATCAATCAGAGCAGAAAGTTTCCCCCCAATAAAATGCACACCACGATTGAAGTATCACTTTCATTTCCTTCGCCGAGAGCCATCACTGCTCAGCAATGCACAGCACAGCACAGCACCTGCACCGCACACCACTCTCCGAATGAATAGCTGCCAAGCTGAAGTGATAAACAACATCTAACGGTATCTGTCTGCTACACAAGCAGCAAACGCATGACTGTAATACGTGAACATCAAACGCATGACTGTAGTACAAGAACAACAAAGGCATGACTGTAATAATATGTGAACAGCTTGTCACTCCTACAGACAATTTCCACTGAGGCCCGTGCGAGTGTATTGCCGCACGGCAGGACACAACCATGCTGATTCGTGAAAAACAAATTGTTCACGGGTGATTACAGTTAAATAAGTAAAAAAAAGTAATGGTCAATGTTATTATTAAAGGATGCAGTAGTAGCATTTCTATGTTTAACAATAGCAATAGCCTCTAACGCATTTCAACCTTTCATTAGCCTGCAAATTGCTTGCTGTAGATACTATGGTATGGGGGGGTCTGCACAGTAATTTGCTGACAACATCGGCATAACACGTTGACAACCAAAAATCTAACACGAGAGTGCAGGGACTCACTGAGGGAGGGGGACACTTCTCCTTTCTATGAGAAACAGTCACAAACCCTTCAGAATTCTCTTTTCATAGTCTTTTCTTAAGCTCATTTTGTCATTTGGCACGTGGATAACATTTCGACCCCTCCTTGCGGTCCTCTTCCACTCAGGCACTTCTCCTTTCCCCAGAAATGTCTGAGACAGAGAGACAGACATGGTGCTTCTGTGAGTGGGAAGATCTGGGCGGTAGAAAGCAGAAATGGCACATGGTGGGGAAGGAGGGGGTTGGTAGACAGCTGGTGCCTACTACTACTGTACTGCAGCTACACTCTTTACACGCTAAAGCATTAAGGGTGAGAAGAAATGTGGAGAGAGAGTGGAGGCTGAGGTTCCCAACTTCCCACCCCTGCTGCTCCAAGCGTTGTAATATCTCCCTCAGGTCTCTTCTCACACAGTGCCATTGTTTCTGTGGTAATTAACAGCCCCATTTTTTATATTTACTATTTCTTCATACGATAAAATGTAATTTTGTTGAGGAGGGATAATTGTATTTTGTGTAACACATAACGTTACAGCCTACAGTAGACTGTGGTGTAAGAAACCATAAAGGCAATACATTAAGTAGCCTACAGACTGAACCATGGAGCGCGAGGGCATGTGAGGGGTGGTGGTGGTGGTGGTGGTGGAGGCAGAGATTCTCATTTTCCCATCCCTACAGTTCTATTGTCAAGCATCTGAGAAAAGATTTGTTTCTGTCTCGATCGAAACTTTTCACAAATGGGGAAGTCAAATGAATGCG